>NW_020664471.1:6133632-6172589 GCF_002925995.2 Terrapene triunguis
TTCGATTTAAGTAAAATCGAATTACCCTCGTAGTGTAGACATACCCTTAGTCTAAAAACAATCTATTCTTCAAGTGCAGATCTTCCTGAATTTGCAAAAGTGGGAAAGGATAAAAAGAGCATAACAGAAAATGTTACTTGAAGCTGGAGGCAGCGCCCCACCATAGACAGAGGTCCACCTGCAATCGAGTTTTTATTGGACATGTGTGGATTCCTAGCTCCTATAAACAGGGAACAGGAGAAAGTAAAACTTGCGAACTATAAAACAAAACCACACAGACCCTTAGAAAATGCTAAAGTTATACGTGGCCTTAGGCATCTTCAGGACTTTACAGTGTTCCATTCCCAAGCATAAAATGTTGTATTGTGTCCTTGTCTGTAACCAGAAATTACTGCGCAGGAACAAACAGGCTGGTGCCTCTTTGAGTATTTGGCAGTAAAATTAACAGCCTGAAAGAAAAAAAAAAACTCAGGAGAATTGCTGGTCCAGATGTTAACTGGATATTTCTTTCCATGTGGATATTGTTAAATGAAATACCAGCTTCTAAAGATTCCTTCCTCATTCATAGTACAAAAGATTGGGGGCGGGGAAGGCAGCACTGGATCCGGAAAGAGTATGCAACCTTTTGTGAGTACTTTTCAGTCTAAAATTCACACCCACAAAATTGAATCCTCTTCTGAAAACCAAGGCCTGAATCCATGCACTCAGAATTCATATGCCTCTATTTTTCTTTATTACAGAGCCATAGTGTGCAGACACTCCATAAGACATGGAGAGCCAGACCTTCAGCACAGGTCCATTGACTTCAATAGAGCCATTCCAGTTGCTGTTCCATAGAGTTTATAATCTAGTGATACTTGCAGTTCTTGTGCCCAGGTGAATGCAACAATGGCAATTCTGCTTGACCCCTGTGTAGGAGTCTGGAGTGAGTCCTTGCTCCCTTCCCCCACTCCTCCAGTACCCATGAAAGGACAGGGCACAGCCCAGCCCTATATGAACTGCCTAAAGATGTCACCCGATTAGGCCAAACATGGAAAATACTGATGACAGATAAAACGGAGGGAAAAACAAACTTTCTGCTTCCTCTTAAGTGTCTTGTCTTCACTTAAAGTGGAACGGGGAAACTGCTCTTCCTAATCTAACCCTAAACCTGAGGCAGTTTCCTGAAATGCCATTCTCAGATAATGGGAAAACAAGTTACAGTGCAGACAGAGCAGCTGTCGGTGGAAACAAGGTTTAAATTCTTCAACTACAGGACCACAAACCCTGTTGCTAATCTGTTAGCACCTTGCGGAAACAGTGGTGTGATAATAACTAGCTCCCAGTCTCCCCTGAAGGGAAGTGTCCTAATATGTGCTACGTATTATGCTTTGGGGCACGGGGACAGGGGACAGACATTTTAGTGTTTGCTGAGGCTTCAGGCACATTTAAGCCATTGCATTCCTTATGTCATTGTGGATACTGAGACCACTGGTAATGTCCACCTGATAGATTATCACAAGGCAGCAACACTTGTGGGCACACTTAAATAGCTCACTCCAGTTTTTACAAATGTAATTGGTTCCATCTGTATTCCCTACACCTGAAATGGGGAAAACTGCAAGAAATGGAATATCTCCCAAACTGGAAGGAACTTTTCAAAGGACTGCTCCAAAGCCCATTGCATTCAATGGGAATCTTTCCATTGACGTGAGGGACTGTTGATTAGGCCCTAAGTGCTGCCATTCAGAAAGGCTTAAAGCAACAGCAGCAGAATCCCCACACATGGCTATCGGAAACAAAATTTTCTTTTGTTAATTGCAGAACGTTTGAAAAAGTCTATCAGGAACAGGAGAGGAGGAAGAGGTGGATGATATAAATGTAGCTCTCCGGGGACCTGACACAGCTCCCAGTAAGGTCAAGGGGAGTTGTTAGATAAAGGGGCTGATGAAACAGGTTTAAACCAGCCTGTACTCACAGGTCACTGTCAGAAATTCAGGCCTACTCAAAATTTGTGGTGAAGTACTGTCCCCTGTCCAAGGCATGCAAGACTTTAACAACAACAGCTCTGATATGATTCCACTGCACAGTGAGGTAGGCTACACAGTCATTTCCACACATTGTGACAGAATGTACCCTGGTGTTCACACCCTACACACTATTGTAATAATTTTTGTACAAGGCATGTCTTATAAGGTGGCATTTGAAAACTCAATTTGTTGGCCATTTTTGTCCTGGTAAAATATGTGTGGCAATGTAGCATGTGAAATTATAAAATCCCCCTGTATGGTGTTAACCACACATGTTCCAAACTCCATAGCTCTTCCCAGGCAGAAGTTGGCAAACAGGGCTGTCCTAAACAAAGGAATGGGTGCGCTGCTTAATTTGCATTTAAGCAGAGTAATTAAGCAGGAAGAAAAGACAAAGGAAGTTCAAACAGGTGAAAAAAACCAGCAGGGAATATCCTTCCACATAGACTCTTTGTTACCTGGGTCTCAGCTGGAAATGTCTTTCAATAAGGGGAAGGATACTATAAAAAGGAGGGACAAAGACCCCCAATGGACTCCTCTCTCTGTCCTTGCCTATTGCATTAACTGCATCTGAAGACACAAAAGAAAGCAGGTGTTGGACTCTGGGGAACAGGTCCTGACCTGAGAGTTTAGTCAGTAATCTGCTGGAGCATGTGGTGGGAAACTCTTGAATCTAATATAGTTTAAGTTAGGCATTAGTAAACCTCTTATCTTTATTTTTGTTGTAACCGTTTCTGACTTTCATGCCTCATTACTTGTACTCACTTAAAAACTACCTCTGTATAGGGGACCAGACAGCACGTATGAAAAATCGGGACAGAGCGTAGTGGGTAATAGGTACTTATATAAGAAAAATCCCCACATATCGGGACTGTCCCTATAAAATCGGGACATCTGGTCACCCTACCTCTGTGTAGTTAATGAACGTGCTTTATTGATTTATCTAATGTGTGTGTTCAAGTTGAAGTGTCTGGGTAACTCCATTTGGGATAACAAGTTGGTGCATAATATTCCCTTAAAGAAATAACGGATTCAATATATTTGCACTGTCCAGGAGAGGCCTGGGCAGTACTTGACATGCATTTCTGGGGAGAAATCTGAGACTGGGAGTGTGGTGGGGTCAGCCTGTGGTTTGGCTGTCTGGCTGCAGCGCACACAGAGACATAGCTGGGAGTGACTTACATGCTGGAGGCTGTTTGTGAGCAACCAGGCATTGTAAAAGGCACCCCAGGTTATGAAGAAGGGGTGACACAACTACTCATTAGACTGAATTGTATCCTGGTATGTCTCACACACCCTCTGTGTTGTGGAGCTGTACCCTGTCACAGCTCTCACTGTGAGATCATGTGGGGCATGGCAAGGGTGTGTGAGACCAGGCCATGAGTGATATCATGTGGACAACTGAGGAAGCCAAATTTATGAGACCACTAATCCCAAATGCATCATTCCAAACCCTGCCTGGGGCTGGGTTATTTGGTTACTACTACAACCCAGCAGATAACCCAAGTACTTTTAATTCTGGCTTCAGGCTGGAGGAAAAGATTCCAATCTTACGCAGGTCTGCTGCATAAAACCCTTTCCTCAGTGTCGCATGGTGACCTCTGCAAACATAAAGGCAAAATAGACACAAAAGAGCCCAAGTAGCTCTAGGGTGAGCAATCATATGGAATAACCTGGACTTCCTGCCTCCCCTGCTTTTCAATGTGGTGATGTGAATTCCATCCCTTTGATTTGTACCTTAGATCCATTCACCAGGGTTTTTTGGATAAGGGTTCAAAAGCAGCTGAACATATTCAAGCCTTTTTGGTTTAGAAGCAGAGTTGGAAATCCTGAAGAGCTGCTCTTGAGGCTTGTGGTGCTTCTTGGTTCAGGCACCAGTAGATCAGAAATAGTGCAAAAATAGCTCATTTCAATTTGCTCATTCCCCATGGTGACAACTGAAGTGATAGAATATGTGATAATGGAAGTAACCTAAGAAGTCAAAATCCTAAAAAAAAGTAGAACTTTGTCAACTTAAGTTTGAAGAGTCTGACTCAGCTGTTCTATAAAGGGGAATGGGTTGATCTATCATAACCACAAATGTCCTTGGTTTGACCTCCTCTTTATGCTATTAACCATGACTTCCAGCATTCTTAAAGCAATCTAGAAATAAGTTTTCACTTCCTGTACTCTGGTGTTTTTCTTCTCCCATTCAAAATGAGCTGCTTGTGCCAAGCACAGTACAGTGCATAGTGACATCAGTTATGAGCAGCCGTATGATGTTGTGGACACAACATGGGATTGGAAGATAGGAGCTCCTCACTCCTAAACCTGTCTTAGACACTAACTTCTTGTGTGATTTTGTGCAAGTCCCTTAATTTCACTGTGCCTTATATTCCTGAAAATGATATGTTCCTTATAAAAAGCTAGCTGGCAGTTATACAGTAATTCCAAGATGTTATTTGCTAGGAATTTATTATTTATTGCTGCATGTGCTTACCACATAGGGAATAAATGGATATATTACTAAAGTACTTTATTTTTACTCTTGTGTCAGAACAACAGTCATGAGAATAATTAGATTCTGTTGTCTCTGAAAGAGCTCACAGTTATCCATGTCCCTATTTCCTGCCCTGTGGTGAAGATGGGCTGCTGTCTTTAAAACTTTTATGGTTAACAAGCTGACAGGCAAAACAAATAGTCTCTTTTTCAGTCCAGAATCAAAACCCTTAGCACCAAATTAAACTTGCTGTTGTCATGGCAGCTGCTTTCTTTGCTCACACTTGGTCGTGCACCCTGAATGGCATGTGCAATAAAAAATGGGACTTTACATTTTAGCCAGCTCCAAATGTACATCTGGACTCAATCCCAGACTTGAGCTGTACCTTCAGGTTTCCTTTAGCAAATATTCAAACTCCCAGAAAAGGGAGTTTATAATTACTTGAAGGTGGCAAAGCATTATCTCCCAGTGGGACTGAGCTTTAATAGAAAGCAGTTTGATATGAAATAGCTGTTTGGAATTCTTAATATTACAGGGAATTTACAGATCAACTGGCACAAAGAGCGGAGTAATCCCCCCTTGACTCAAAAGAGTCTTTAGAAATAAAGAGAGTGAAAAACTACATTGTGTAATTTCGGCATAATACTATACATAGGTATAGATATAGTAAAATTCATCAGAGATCCTGTAGACTTCACATATTTGGGGGAATCCCTGTTTTGAATTGTTGCAAGTATTTGAAAGATGGTTATTTAAAAGCTATGTTACTGGCCTGTGGCATGCTATCAAGACAGCCTATAACTATGCCCTTACGTTTGGAGCAACCTTAGGTCTCCTGCTCCCTAGTTTACTAGAGATCAGATGCCTTGTGAATGGGTTCAGCCAGATTTCTGGATTAGGGTTCAGTTCTGCAAGGTGCTGAATGGATGGTCACTGTGCACTGCAGAGAGCTCCAGCTGCTCATTGGAGACACGTAGCACCTCTCAGAATTTCAACCCTACCAGAGCAAATTAACAGCAGGTTTAGAAGAGATTGTAAATTCTGCCCTCCCAGCTGTAAGGAGAGTGATGCAATGGCAGAGGGCAGTAGGGGAAAGATTAGGGGAAAACAACAAGTGTTGGGGACAGACAGCCATGGAGTAAAGAGCTATGTTCTCCGATTATATTAAGCCTGAGAGTCCCTTGCTGGGGAAAAGAAACAATTAATATTTTCATTTTAAACAATCAACTCAGGTGTTAATGATTTATTCAAAATATTTGCAACTAAGTGCTTACTTTTTAGATGCAGTATAAGAAGTCCATCATTTACTGTTACTACCGGCTGTTAGTAAACAAAACAGCACTAATTAGTCATTGATATCATTCTATTATTGTTCTAAAGCATCTTCCAATTAGATTTCTTTTAAGTACACAATTGGGGTTAATTTATGATTTGAGGTTTGTACCTGAATCAGTGGAGCGATGAATTTTAGATTATCCCAGAAAATAAAAATTATAATAGCAGGGGGCCAGATTGTCTTCAATGGAGCCAGGCTGATTTACACTAGCTGAAGATCAGTCTCATAGCCTCAATATTTTCAAGGGATATTTACAGAGCTGAATTACACTGGAAACAGCTGTCATTTACAAAGATTGCTCAAATGTATAGGTGTCTACATGACAATGCCTTTCTCTCCTCAACACTATAAAGTTAGACTTTTCGCCTCTTTTCGTCACTCTCTCTACTTTCCAATTTGGGGATCTCCTGCTGAATGATCTAATAATGACTTATATTTATACAGCAATTCACTCACTACTTGAAATGCTGAGTTAAATTAAAATTATACAAGGTTTGGCCACCAAAATGTTGGGGCTTCACAAAAATGCACACACACACACACACACACACACACACTAAACAGCCATCACTGTGCACCATGCACACCATTTGAGTCACTTCTTCTTCTTAGTGTATGCGCAACATGCCTCAGGTGGCACGTGACCAGGATTCATCATCCAAATCTGGTTGGATCATTAGCTTGCCCAGGCTGAGTACGGATGGGGAGTGCAACGTGAACGCTAATTCATGCCCCCCATTTGAGTCACTAACACAACTCACAGCACCAGTCTCACTGTCTCTTACCCAAAAATCACACTCTGGTGTGACCAAGAGGTTGAGAGGATACTATGTGCATTGGGTGTATTTCCTTTTCCCTCAGCTCTGTATTGGCAACAGGTAAGTAGCCAGCAACAGTCATCTGTGTACCATGTCATCTAATGCTCACTAGTTTATAGTTATGTGAGTTAGTATCCTAAATGGGTGACCTATATTCCTAGTTGCCATCTATAAGGCTTGGAATGAGCTGGAACTGGACTCTCTCAAAGACCAGCCGCCCAGCCACATCCCACCAAGTCACTTAGTGAACTCAACCATGCGTATCATCACAGGCACCCTGCACCCCACTCCTATCCCATAACTACCCATTCTAAGCAACATAGCCCCTCCACAAATCCATCGTAGAGAGTCTACAGCCAGACTGGTGGGAAAGCTACGTGCCAATCCAGATCTTCCACTGTTCATGGACATTTTCAGTCACCCCAGAGCACAACTTACATTGAGGCATCCATTGTGGTCTCAACTGCCAAATCGGAATCCGTCAGCAACAACCCTATGGTGTGATGAGTGGTCGGCAAAAGACTTTGGAACGATTTCCATGTCGCTGATCCAACCATTCAACCACCGGAATTTGACCTGCCACATCATCTTTGGACTCTGCTGAACAGAACAGACCTGCTACTGGGTAAAGGAATAAAGCCATGTCAATGGCGTACCCTGGCTATGGAATATTTTCCTACAGAGGACAGGACTGAACCTGAACATAATTGGGTTCATGTCCAAATGCAAGATCTAGTTTTAAGAAAGAAAGAAAGAGAAAGAAAGAAAGAAAATTTTATAGGAAGAAGATACCTAAGAATGGAGTTGGTGCATTACTAGATGACAATGGAAGGATTAACAATAATAATGCAGAAAAGGCAGATGTGTTCAATAAATATTTCTGTTTTGTATTTGGGGCAAAAACAGATGATGTCATATCATATGACAAAAACATTAGGCCACACTTTCAGAATGGGGAACTTTATTTTCTTTCTTCCCTCTCTCCCTCCCGCCCTGGCAGGGGGGGAGCATCTGTCAAAAAAGTAGGTCTTGCATTTGGACGTGAACCCAATAAGGTCCAGCCTCAGTCCTATCTTCTGTAGGAAAATATTCTTGGAACATTCCAGAAGACTAACTGAACGTTAATATTGTGCCAATATTTTTAAAGGGTAAATGAGATGGCCTACGTAACTATAGGCCCATAGGCGCCGACTTTCAAAAAGTGGGAGGCCCCTGGCTCCTCCTGTTCCGGCGCCACTGGCTGGTGGGGAGGGAGAAGAGTGAGGGCGCGGCCTGGGATGGAGAGGGGGTTGAGCATCCCCCAGCAGCTTAGAAAGATGGTGTCTCTGTATAAGCCTGTCAGTTTGGTTTTGGCCTATTTAACAATTTTATTAATGACCTGGAAGAAAACATTACTGATGAAATTTGCAGATGACTTAAAAATTGGGGGAGTTGTAAATAATGAAGAGGATGGGTCACTGATACAGAGTGATCTGGATTACTTGGTAAATTGGGCTCAAGTAAACAATATGAGTTTTAAGATGTAAATGTATACATGTAAAAACAAATAATATAGGCCATACTTCCAGAATGGTGAACTTTATTCTAGAAAGCAGTGAGTCTTAAAAAAAGGGGGTTCATGGCCAATAATCAGCTGAACGTGAGCTTCCTATGTGATGCAGTGGCCAGAAGTGCTAATACAATCCTTAGATGCATAAACAGGGGAACCTCAATTAGGAGTAGAGAGGTTATTTTAAATCTGGTTCTGGTATCCACAATTGAAGAAGGATGTTGATAAACTGGAGAAGAAAGAAAGAAAGAAAGAAAGAAAGAAAGAAAGAAAGAGCAGCAGAGCATTAAAGGATCTTATGATAAACACATCTGGTGTGTATGAGCAAGCTCTGCAACCAGTCCATATCTGGTAGGAGAATATGATATGGTGTCAGGAGTAAATTAAGAATAGAGACAGAAGGAGCACAACAACAAAGGTTACAGGATCAACACGCCACTCTTCAGTGCACCACAGAACTTCAGTTCTGATGAACCTTCAGAACAGACAGACTGGAAACAATATTTTGCAAGATTTCTCATTGTTACCAAGCTCCACAAAGAAACTGGAGATACGTAGGTATCTTCTTTAATTTATGCTATAGGGAAGTAGGCAGAGCATATCTTTAAATTCTTTTACTTATTGAAGACAATCACAAGAACTACTATAGGGTTCTAGCTATGTTTGAAGTGTACTGTATACCTCAGAGAAATGTGATTTATGAAAGAGCATGTTTTCACCAGAGAATTCAAGAACCAGGGGAAAACACTGAATGTTTTATAAGAGCTTTGCATACATTCGCTGAAAATTGAGATTTTGGGAATGCAAAACATGAAAATATCAGAGATAGGTTGGTTATTGGTAAAACTTTTCACAGCAGCTACAGCTGAAGAGAGAATTAACCCTAGTCACGGCTACTCAAACAGCAACGGAATCTGAGCTGGTGAGACAGCAAAACCAAGAGCAACTTGCCAAACCTGAAAAACAAGAAATTAGCTTAGGAGCTGTTAACAGATGCAGCATGAGTGCTAAAAGTCATTACCATAAGATCGCTGAGGCAAGGAGGGAGAACTCCTCACTAAGAGGAACAAATTCCATGCACAAGGTATGGAAAAAGTCATAGCCCAAGAGATGATGCACATCCAGTCAGAGGTGCATGGTGTAATACAGGCATGAAATATAGATATTTTATAGTAAAGAACTACAGTATAGTAAAGAACAAAATTGTCAGACATATAGATGAAAATAATTTGTTGGGGAAGAATCAACATTGTTTTTGTAAAGGGAAATCATGCCTCACCAACCTACTAGAATTCTTTGAGGGAGTCAATAAGCATATGGACAAGGGGGATCCAGTGGATATAGTGTACTTAGATTTTCAGAAAGCCTTTGACAAGGTCCCTCACCAAAGGCTCTTAAGCAAGATAAGCTGTCATGGGATAACAGGAAAGGTCCTCTTATGGATTGGTAACTTGTTAAAAGATAGGAAACAAAGGGTAGGAATAAATGGTCAGTTTTCAGAATGGAGAGAGGTAAATAGTGGTGTCCCCTGGGGTCTGTACTGGTCCCAGTCCTATTCAACATAGAATCATAGAATACCAGGGACCTCAGGAGGTCATCTAGTCCAACCCCCTGCTCAAAGCAGGACCAATCCCCAGACAGATTTTTGCCCCAGTATTCATAAATGATCTGGAAAAAGGGGTAAACAGTGAGGTGGCAAAATTTGCAGATGATACAAAACTACTCAAGATGGTTACATCCCAGGCAGACTGCGAAGAGCTACAAAAGGATCTCTCAAAACTGAGTGACTGGGCAACAAAATGGCAGATGAAATTCAATGTTGATAAATGCAAAGTAATGCACATTGGAAAACATAATCCCAACTACACATATAAAATGCTGGGGGTCTGAATTAGCTGTTAACACTCAAGAAAGAGATCTTGGAGTCATTGTGGATAATTGACTGAAAACATCCACTCAATGTGCTGTGGCAGTCAAAAAAGCAAACAGAATGTTGGAAATCATTAAGAAAGGGATAGATAATAAGACAGAAAATATCATATTGCCTCTATATAAATCCATGGTACGCCCACATCTTGAATACTGCATGCAGATGTGGTCGCCCCATCTCAAAAAAGATATACTGGAATTGGAAAAAGTTCAGAAAAGAGCAACAAAAATGATTAGGGGTATGGAACGGCTGCCCTATGAGAAGAGATTAATAAAACTGGGACTTTTCAGCTTGAAAAAGAGATGACTTGGAAAAGAGACAGTCACAGTAGCTGGGTAGATCAAGGAGACTGAACTATACCCATGCACTATGAGTTTGAACCCTGTACTTGGCAAACATCTGAAACTGAGCTGCAGGTATGTTGCAACTATCCACCACTGTTAAGGAAGTTTTATATGTTTGCGAAATGTGCCCTGCTGATTTGTACTTCTGATTTAGCAGGGGCTCTAACTCTTTTCTGAAAGATAATAAATTACACATGCTCTGCACAGATGTGAGAATGATTGCTGGGTATGTTGCTATTTTTCCACTTGGGGAATTACCAGAGCAGAGGGCCAGCATTGATTAATCAATTAGCATTGATTAACTACAGGGAAGATGAAAGACAGGATAATGTAATCATGTTTCCTGAACCATGGACCTGAGTGTGCTTACATGTTCCTGATATACAGCTCCTCACATGAGGTGCTCATAACACTGTTAGCTTCTTATAACATTTTTGATGCATGGGAGACATGGGAGTGGGTGGCAGAGGTAGTAGGGGGATTATGGGAAGGGGGAACTGTCGCCCCATATTCTTCCTGCCTCTCTGAGGGGGCCTGAGCCATTCTCCCTGCCCTACCCCACCTCCATGTGAGCTGCTGTCTAGGGAAGCCCTGCCCCTTTGAGTGGGAGATAAGAACAGGCATGCTCACGGTGTACACCAACCACTGGCTCACAAACATTGGCACTGGGGAGGAAGAAGAAAAACACCCACTGAAATGAATGGAGCCATTCTCACATCTCAGAGATGTTTCAGGCTGTATTCATCCCTATGAGATGGTCTCATTCAGATGAGGACTATCACATTGAGATAAATGAGCACTTCACACCTCTCTGAGCCACCTATACCACAGGTGGATGTAAAGAGCTTCTTCCCAAACACCACACTCTGATTGGGGTAGGGGCTTTGCATCCCCACTCTGTTGCCCCTTCCTGCCTCCAGCTGGTAAAAACACACCTCACAGCCCCACTACCATTCCGCCTCCCCATAACTCCTCCCAGTTTACCAGGGGCATGGAATGGCAAGGAGGAGGGTAGAGGATACAGTGAAAGGGAACAGTGTGAATTTCCACTATCCTGAATCCATAGCCACTGAAATTTAGAAATGTGCTGCATTAAATGAACAAATTCTATCAGATTTGTAGACCCATGAGTTACTATTTCCAGCTTGTCCACTGTCATAATTTGACTTTCCAGACCCCCCTCTCTAATTTGTATAAAAAATCCTGACCTGTCACCTGCTACAGCACAGAGAAGAGCTAACCAGCAAAGCAGCAAATGCAGAAGTTTCCATAAACATCACGGCACATTTGTACAAATTTGCACCCAAATTACCACATTTCTGCAAAACCCTGAGAATGACCATGATTTTGTTTCAAAGAAAATCCTGCAAAATGGTGCCCTATACATGGAGATTCCACTTTCTTTAGAATCAGATCCATCAGAACCCAGGTTATCTTCCCTCTGTATCAGATACAACATACAGGTCTGGATACTGCAGAAGTTAATGAGTATGCACAGGGTAGCAGGAAGGACCCTGCTGGGGACAGAAGCAGATCTCTGAAGGCAGGTAAGCCATATTTCAATCCACACAGACACACACCACCACCACCACCATAAAAAAGCCAACTGTGAAAACCATTTAAAGTATCAAGCACTAGTTTAAATTTTGGTATCCCCTTCATCTGAAGATGAACCCTGCAGATATATTTCTCTTTGAATCCATTACATTTCAGGGATTCGTGCCTCTGTTTACTAGCAATACAAAAAAATATAAATACACAGCAGTAATAAACCTACAATGTGCAATGAAACAGAAACATTTATCGACTACCAATATACAGTAGAGAGCTTGCAATGTACTTCCTTTTTGTCACAAAGGTCTTTTAATAGCAATAGCTGTCTTCTCAGTGTCTTTTCCATAGTCTTCTGAAGTTATATGGGAGAATTTAATATCTTCAGACTTCCTTTTAGGTGAATCTTGCTTGTTTTTCCTCTGAGCCGTTATTTCCTACTTCTGTATTATGTTTAGATTGAGGTCAATGGTTCTGAGCCCTGTTTCCTCCCTAACTCAGTTAACTGCCTCTCTTCTATTCAGGAAAACCAGTGAGACAATAAACCACAAAAGTGATGGTCATAGATCTCCTTGGCTGGCCTTTCACTCCTGTCCTCTGCAATATGAGTCAGCAGGACTCCTCACAAATCAGTTCAATCTTATCCCAAGTGACACCCGCAAGAATAAAACTTCTGTGTCTGACACCTGCTTGTTGAGAAATAATTTCTAATCCAATCTAATGCAGCTG
This sequence comes from Terrapene triunguis, assembly GCF_002925995.2. Classification (NCBI taxonomy): domain Eukaryota; kingdom Metazoa; phylum Chordata; order Testudines; family Emydidae; genus Terrapene; species Terrapene triunguis. The sequence continues at coordinate 6,146,378 of NW_020664471.1, forward strand.
TGTGACGATTTGGGGAATCTGTCTACACAATTTATGAAGCATATGTGTGATTCTGAACTCTTTGTATCTTTATCAAGCCGCAAATTCCATTTTGAGTGGGAGGGTTAGTTGCCCTCTCTGTTGCCTCTTTCCTTCCACATTGGAATGAAATTCCAATGGGTGGTGATAAAGAGCTGACAATAAACAGTCAGCAACCTTAACAACAGTACTCTGATCACACAATAGTTATGTTAGGGAGGGTGCCTGAGTGGGGAAACCAATGTAGGGAAATTGGTCTGTAGGGCTGGTGTTTGGACCAGTGGAAAGCAGTGAAGCATCACAAAGACAGAAGTAGACTAAGCAGGAGGTTATAGAAGTAGTCACAGGGGGAAGGCAGGGAGAGGCACACCGGAAGTTTGGGCAGGAGAGGGGGATGGGATGGACCAGCCAAAGTCAGATCAGCTGAGCCGGGGTGGAGAGAAGGCTCCATGTTTCAGAACACAAACCATACACTCCAACAAAGGGATGCTGGACAGCCCAGGTCCCCAAAATGCTCCACAATGGTGAGGAAACTGAGGCAGGGAAACTCATGTAGGTTTTAGTCTTGTATAGATCTGTGTACTTCTTGTGCTATTAAAGAAAGAGCATTAGGGTTGTAGCACCCTGAGAAAAGTATGTGTTCTGTGCTATACCTTATCATGTACCTCTTGAAGAGGTAAACCAAAAGGCTCAACCTTTGCATGGAGTTCTGGCAGACAGTGTATTTAAGCTACTGGGGATGTCTGAGGAGTAAGTACTGGTCCCAGGGGCCAGGCATTTGGGCTGCAGGGTCTAAGCTCTCAGGACAGTAGCCATATAGAAGAGTGTGCTTAGGGACCCCAATGCAGGGAGAGTGCCTAAGCTCTCTTCAGATTCTGGAGGCTTAAAGCACATTGGCGCTAGTGGCTGGATTTCCTCCCAGCAGGCTGGTGATAGTCCAAGAGGGGACACTTGACCAGAGCTATGACAACCTGACAAAAAGGCATATCTTGCAAGGTGTTAAGCACCCTCAGTTCTCACTTAAATTAGGCTCAGACCCTAAATTTGTGAGTGCATCAAATGATTGATTTTGCTTTAAATCCTGATTTCATTGAAATTAATAGTAAATGTCCAATTGGGTTAACAACAAGCAGGATTTGATGTTTTAAATATTTTTTTTCTTTCAAATGCAGCTTTGGCTGATGCATTTTGACAATAGATGCCTCTTTCAAAATATGTCATTCTTATGTAGGTTTTTCATTATCAAATCTCTTCCACTATGAGCTTAAAGGTATTCCATTGGAACTGGGTAGATTTATTGTATATATTAGGGCTCACACTTTAAAAAGTGCCCAGTGATTCTGGCCTCAATTTTTGGTTGCCTAACTTGAGACACTTTAAAGGGTGCTGATTTTCAGAGAGTTGGTGCTCAGTACTTTTAGTAAATCAGACCTTTAAGGAATCCTAAGCTGGGCACTAAAAAATTGAAGTACCCCAACTCAGTAGCCATTTTTCAAAAATTGGACCTAAAAGCAAATATAGTATTACTAATCAAATTACAAAGGATGAATATAAACAAATGACACAAATATGTAGGGACAAAATTAGAAAGGCCAAGGCACAAAACGAGATCAAACTAGCAAGAGACATAAAGGGTAACAAGAAAACATTCTACAAATACATTACAAGCAAGAGGAAGACCAAGGACGGGGTAGGCCCGTTACTCAATGAGGGGTAGGGTGACCAGACAGCAAATGTGAAAAATCGGGACAGGGGGTGCGTGGTAATAGGAGCCTATATAAGAAAAAGACCCCAAAATCAGGACTGTCCCTATAAAATCAGGACATCTGGTCACCCTAATGAGGGGCGAAAACAATAACAGAAATTGTGGAAATGACAGAGGTGTTCAATGATTTCTTTGTTTCGATTTTCACCAAGAAGGTTGGTGGTGATTGGATGTCTAACATAGTGAAAATGAGGTAGGATCAGAAGAGGCTAAAATAGGGAAAGAACAAGTTAAAAATTACTTAGACAAATTAGATGTCTTCAAGTCACCAGGGCCTAATGAAATGCATCCTAGAATACTCGAGGAGCTGACTGAGGAGATATCTGAGCCATTAGTGATTATCTTTGAAAAGTCATGGAAGACAGGAAAGATTCCAGAAGACTGGAAAAGGGCAAATATAGTGTCAATCTATAAAAAGGGAAATAAGGACAACCCATGGAATTACAGACGAGTCAGTTTAACTTCTGTACTTGGAAAAATAATGGAGCAAATAATTAAGCAATCAATTTGCAAACATCTAGAAGATAATAAGGTGATAAGTAACAGTCAGCATGGATTTGTCAAGAACAAATCATGTCAACCCAACCTGATCACTTTCTTTGACAGGGTAACAAGTCTTATAGATAGGGGGAAGTGGTAGATGTGGTATATCTTGATTTTAGTAAAGCTTTTGATACTGTCTCAAGTGACCTTCTCATAAACAAACTAGGTAAATGCCTTGATGGAGCTACTATAAGGTGGGTGCATAACTGGTTGGAAAACCGTTCCCAGAGAGTAGTTAGTGGTTCACAGACATGCTGGAAGGACATAATGAGTGGGGTCCCGCAGGGATCAGTTCTGGGTCTGGTTCTGTTCAATATCTTCATCAATGTTTTAGATAATGGGATAGAGAATACACTTATAAAGTTTGCAGAAGATACCAAGCTGGGAGGGATAGGATTAAAATTGGACCTAAAAGCAAATATAGTATTACTAATCAAATTACAAAGGATGAATATAAACAAATGACACAAGTATGTAGGGACAAAATTAGAAAGGCCAAGGCACAAAACGAGATCAAACTAGCAAGAGACAAAATTATCTGGACAAACTGAAGAAATGGTCTGAAGTAAATAAGGAAATGAAATTCAATAAGGACAAATGCAAAGTACTCCATTTAGGAAGGAACAATCGGTTGCACACATACAAAATGGGAAATGACTGCCTAGGAAGGAGTAGGATCTGGGGGGTCATAGAGGACCACAAGTTAAATATGAGTCAACAGTGTAACACTGTTGCAAAAAAAAGCAAACATCATTCTGGGATTGTTGTAAGCAAGACATGAGAAGTAATTCTTCTGCTCTACTCTGCACTGATTAGGTCTCAACTGGAGTATTGTGTCCAGTTCTGAGCACCCCATTTCAGGAAAGATGTGAGAGAAAGTCCAGAAAATTGGAGAGAGTCCAGAAAAGAGCGACAAAATGATTAAAGGTCTAGAAAACATGTCCTGTGAGGGAAGACTGAAAACATTAGGTTTGTTTAGTCTGGAAAGGAGAAGACTGAGGGGGGACATGATAACAGTTTTCAAGTACGTAGAAGTTTGTTACAAACAGGAGGGAGAAAAATTGTTCTTGTTAACCTCTGAGCATAGGACAAGAAGTATGGGCTTAAACTGCAGCAAGGGAGGTTTAGATTGGACATTAGGAAAAACTTCTTAACTGTCAGGATGGTTAAGCACTGGAATGAATTGCCTAGGGAGGTTGTGGAATCTCTGTCACTGGAGATTTTTAAGAGCAGATTAGACAAACACCTGTCAGGAATGATCTAGATAATACTTAGTCCTGCCATGATTGCAGGGGACTTGACTAGATGACCTCTCAAAGTCCCTTCCAGTCCTATGATTCTATTCCACATCAGAGTAGAGCATTGATGAACTGAGGCACAGTGCTTCAATGATGCCACACCTAGAGCTGCAAGGACAACCCTGGATACTGGAACCTACCCCACTAAGGACAGATAGAAATTCTAGTGTGATATTTTCTGCTCATGTTCTACTATCATGTGGCATGAAGTCCAATCTACTTCATGCTGACTGACAGCTTTGTGGTAACCGTAACATGAACCCACTAGAGAATTAAAGCCTCTCTCTGCTTATCACCTTCGTGAGTGGTCTCCCCGCCTTCCTCCACCCCAATGGTTTGAAACCCCCAACTGACTTGACAGTTTTGGGCTGGTGAAGAACCAAAGGTGGTACATTGGATTTTGGTCTTTGGGTAGCCAATAGGGCCCAAAAGGAATGGCTTTTCAGAGGTCCCCTGGTTTTCTAGAACAAGTTCTGTTGAAATGAATACTTTCAAAGGGCAAGTCAACCCTATGACAATTACAGTGGTTGCCCTAGAAAGGAAAGTTTATCCGGTTGTTAGGTTAGTCTAGGACTTGGAAGACCTGGGTTCAAGTGCCTGCTCTGTCTGTCCTATGTAACCTTAGGCAGGTCACTTAGTCTCTCTGTGTCTCAGTTCCCATCTGTAAAATAGTACAAACAATAGCCCTTCCCTGCCTTACAAGGGTGATGTGACTATGTAAGAGGTTATGAGGTGCTCAGATACTATAGTAATGCCAGCCATATAAGTACCATAGATATACAGAAGGGCTTCTCTCTCAGCAATCATATCCCATTGTTCACCTTACTTTAGACCACAAGGCAAGAAGTGAATGATGAAAAAAAGGAGAGACTTTAGTCAATTAAGGTTTTTTTTCCATATTTGGGAGGTTTTGTGGTTTTTTCTTAAATACAGTAATTTCTGTTAATTAATAGAACATACTATACTTGATGCAACTGCATTTATAATGATGGAAATGCAGCCTACCAACTGATAAGTAGCCAGAGAGTACAGTCATCAAGCTGTATTATAAATGTGTGCTTAGATAGCTAAGGGACTCTGAGGGTTGAAATCTTGAGACACTGTACATCACAACATCATTATTTAAATATCTTCTGGCTCCCGCTGGGAATTCAGCAGTTATTCATGGAGAGGAAGCATATTCATTCCTGAGTGCCCCAAACATGAGACAGTTATGAAAAGCCTTGTGCACAAATAAAGCAACCATGGTATCCCACTGGGAAACCTAACAACAGCTTCTGTTGCAATCTCAAAACTTACTGTACCTGAAGGAGTTGGGGCTGGAGGATAGCTAGGTTGCCGGGCAGCAATATTTATTAAAAATTAGTCAGACCCTTCTTGTATTGGTTTAAAACTTTGCACTATTACAATACAAAAAACAGAATATGAAAACAATTGAGGTGCTGATGATATTCAAATGAACATTCAAGGGGAAAACAGCCATTTCTACAGCTTTTTGGAAAGCCTCTCCTTGGCAGAGTGTGCTAAATTGTCGTTCTAATCTAATGCCTGCTCTTCCCCATGCTGGTTTCCTTAGGTAGGGCTTTTGGATTTGCTTCTTTGTTTATTTCTAACTCCCACCCCACCTCTACTTTGCAGTGGTGATGGATGCCCCCCAAACATTCAAGTAAAGGCTTTCTTAGCCCTGCCTGCCCCAGGCTGGAATGTAAAGAAATGGGCTTTCACCTGTGTAAGGCTGGTCCAAATGGTGCTCCTGGAGCTTTCACCTAGTCTTGTGTTCTGGGATATAATTTCTCCAAAGAGAAAATTTAATGGAATATAATCTTGTTTTACAGGAGACTTTTCACAGAGCTGGGCAACAAAATGGCAGATGAAATTCAATGTTGCTAAAGGCAAAGTCATGCACATCAGAAAACATAATCCTAACTATACATATAAAATGCTGGGGTCTAAATTAGCAGTTACCATTCAAGAAAGAGATCTTGAAGTCGTTGTGGATAGTTCTCTGAAAATATCCACTCAATGTGCAGCAGCAGTCAAAAAAGTCAACAGAATGTTGGGAATCATTAAGAAAGGGATAGATAAGACAGAAAATATCATATTGCCTCTATATAAATCCATGGTATGTCCACATCTTGAATACTGTGTGCAGATGTGGTCATCCCATCTCCAAAAAAAAAAATATTGGAATTGGAAAAGGTTCAGAAAAGGGAAACAAAATTATTAGGGATATGAAACAGCTTCCATCTGAGGAGAGATTAATAAGACTGGGACTTTTCAGCTTGAAAAAGAGACAACGAAGGGGGGATATGCTAGAGGTCTATAAAATCATGACTGGTGTGGAGAAAGTAAATAAGGAAGTGTTATTTACCCCTTTTCATAACACAAGACCGTTGTAGCCCACGAAAGCTTATGCTCTAATAAATTTGTTAGTCTCTAAGGTGCCACAAGTACTCCTGTTCTTTTTACAAGACCTAGAGGTCACCAAATGAAATTAATAGGCAGCAGGTTTAAAACAAACAAAAAGAAGTATTTCTTCACACAACACACAGTAAACCTGTGGAACTCATTGTCAGAGGATGTTGTGAAGGCCAAGACTATAACACAGTTCAAAAAAGCACTAGATACATTCATGGAGCATGGGTCCATCAATGGTTATTAGCCAGGATGGGCAAGGATAGTGTCCCTAGCCTCTCTTTACCAGAAGCTGGGAAAGGACAACAGGGGATGGTTCACTTGGTGATTATCAGTTCTGTTCATTCCCTCTGGGACACCTGGCATTGGCCACTGTTGGGCTAGATGGCATTGGCCACACTAGGCTAGATTGAGGGAAGATGTATCTAATGGGATCCCGCAACAAGGGGTCAATCCTGGGTCCAGTACAGTTCAATAGTTTAATTAATTACTTGGCTAATGGAGTGGAGAGTATGCTGACACCAAACTGGAGGAGGCTGCAAGCACTTTGGAGAACAGGACTAGAATTCAAAAGGACCTTCAGAAATTGAAGAATTGGTCTGAAATAAACAAGACGAAATTCAGTAAAGACAAATGCAAAGTCCTACACTTAGTAAGGAAAACTCAAATGCACTATTACAAAATGGGGAATAACAGGATAGCTAGTAGTACTGCTGAAGAAGACTTGGGGGTTGTAGTGGATCACAAATTGTACATAAGTCAGTTAGTGTGATGCAGTTAGGCTAATATCATTCTGGGGTGTATTAAGAGAGTGTTGTATGTAAGCCAAAGGCGGTAATTGTTCCACTCTATGCAGCACTGGTGAGGCCTCACCTGGAGTACTGTGTCCAATTGTGGATACCACACTTTAGGAAAAATGAGGACAAATTAGAGAGGGTCCAGAGGAGAGCAACAAAAACGATAAAAGATTTAGAAAACCTGACCTATGAAGAAAGGTTAAAAAAACTGGGCATATTTTGTCTTGAGAAAAGAAGAATGATGGGGGACCTGATAATAGTCTTCAAATATGTTAAAGACTGTTATTAAAAAGGACTGTGATCAGTTGTCCTCCATGTCCACGGAAAATAGGACAAGAAGTAATGGGCTTAATCTGCAGCAAGGGAGATTTAGATTAGATATGAGAAAAAACTTTCTATCTCTAAAGCTAGTTAAGCTCTGGAATAGGCTTCTAAGGGAGGCTGTGGAATCCCCATCACTGGAGTTCTTTGAGAACAGGTTGGACAAACACCTGTGAGGGATGGTCCAGGTTTACTTGGTCCTGCCTCAGCACAGGTGCTTTGATTGCTCAAGGTCCCTTCTAGCCCTACATTTCTATGATTCTTTAACCTTGCCTTCTCTAACAAACGTATGTATTGTCAGTGTTATATATTGTTTAAAAAAGCCCCGACAAAACACTCCACTGCATACACTTCTCCTCCTGGGGAGAGGAAGAGAAAACAAGTAAGTGGCATTGTTAATGCACTGCTGGAAGGAGCTCAGATAGTACGGTGATGAGTGTGGTATAAGAAACCCTATAGAATAGATTTGAACAAAACACTGTCTCCTCATCCCCATCTCATATCTCTACACACAGCACTGAATAGGTGAGGCTTTACAGAATGCTACTATACTTAACAGAAAATATGCCTCTCAAAATAGAAGTTATGTCCTGGGAAACCGTACAAACTTCAACCCGTTGTTTTCAGAATCTGAGACTGCAATCCTGCGGTCCTATACTTCAATAGACTCGATGGCTCGATGAGTTGGTTGTGCTTACATAATGCTATTGCAACCATCTGAATACCGTTGTTTTGATCATCAATGTGGTAAGTAGTATTGGGATTCTTCTGGCCCCTTTACTACTCCTACATACTTACAGGACACCAGTGACGAGGAATGATTTCTAGCACCATCAGCTAGCTAGGAGTACTTTCTGTCAATTGCACCACTAGGCACTGTGTGTGCCTGCATACTTCGGGATAATAGCAACCATGAAGAAGCTTCAGGTGGCCCCACATCTGGCTGTTCATCTTCTGAGGAAAACAGGTTGACAAGATGACACCAGCCTAATGCTGTTCAGTGTGGTGTACTGGCTCATTACCTGATATCAGATCCAATTTAAGACCCTGAGCCTGTTCTTCTGGACTGCGTTCCATATCTTACGTGCTACCTCACTTGACAGCTTTCTATGACCTAGCATGACAGCTGTGGTCATCAGTGATCATTGCCAAGAGTGAGACTCATAGGAGTGGGTGGAGGGGAAATCAGGCCTTCTTGGCAGCTGAGTCACAGCTCTGAATCTCCCTTCCACAAACCATCAGTCTGAAAAAGGATCTGTGTATGTTTAAAGTGAGAAGTACAACCCTCCTGTTTTCCAATCGTTTTCCCTCAGTAACTGCATAAGAATAGTTCGGTTTCCCTTCCCTGAAGATAGAAGAAGAAAAGAGAAAACGGAGGTAAAGTGAAAGGACCCAAGAGCCCCTCCAGCAGAGTAATCAAGGAAAGGACAGAGAATACAGTCCCTCAAATTGCTGCTCTGTTAAAGTAACTTTTGTTAGCTCTCAGATACCATGGTGATGGCAGATTAAACAGACAGGGAACATTGGCATCTGTGAAAAGCAGAATAAAAGTGTTTGCCATGAAAACACAAAGTTAAAGAGTTACAAAAGACAGATAAGTTTTAGCTTGTTTTCTGTGTAGTACACATACCACTCAGCCAATACTGTACAATGGCAGAATTTTTTAAATATTTGCTTTTACTATTGCATTCCCATGGATCACATTCTCTTAATTACATCCAGAAGGGCGCAGTGGGGCTGCGTGCATGTACAATACATGAGGGCAGTATATGGCCCCTTGTGGTAAAGGCGATGGGCTAAATTCATCCCGGATGTAATCATGCAGCACACCATCAGAGCTGACTTCAATGGGGTTTAGCCCCATGAACTCCACTCCCACAAATCTAAAAAGCATTCTGCCTGTTGGGCTGAGACTGCAGCTTTTCTAAAAGCAGATGGAAGAAAAAGTAAAAAGAGGAACAAACCAAAGCAGGATTGTGAAATGATACAGGCTGAAAAAGCCACTGATTTAAAAACAAACAAATAAGAGATGAATAGACATGTCCACCAGGATAAAGCTCCGAAGTTTAGAGAATTCCCTTGGTTGCTTGGACTGCATATGATTTCAAAAAAGCGTTGTGAAATCCTCCAGCTATTCACTCCAGCTGAGCCTGCTTAATTAGAATTCCTAAGCACTTAGGCACATTTCCTTAACAGCTAATGGCACAAATAATCACTTCAGGAGACAGTGAAATATACAACATTGACTTTATTTCCTTCAGTTTTATAAAAACAGTCATAGCAAGGCTCCCCCACAGTTTTGTGGCTGAATCAAAACCACAACCCAAAGTTTTAGGAGGCAGACACGCTTGCAAAGTCCCTGCTCCCCAGCACTTCTTCAAGTGAACAGACATCCAAAGACATTTCATGCACCATGGCAATGTTGAATTGGAACATCGTTAATTCCTTAGCAAAAGGCTGTGGGAAGCATATTAAAATGATGGAGAGCGTCATTTATTAATCTGTGATGAAAACCAGGCTTCTGTTGGGGGCTTGTGGGGGAGGGCAGGGAGAGGGAGAAGATAGGCTTGTCTGTTTAATGCTTGGCTCAGATTTTTAAAAAAGAAAGAAAGAAAAAGGCAGCTGAGTGCAGTGCTTCTGGCTGTGTCTTTCTGTATGTTCCCGGTTGCCAGCATTCACAAAGACAGAGTTATGTAATGCTCTCCTATCAGGAATCCGAGTTCAAAAACATTTCATGAAGTCTCATGCTGTTCTTGCCCAAGCAATTGTTTCAGATAATGAAAAGGCTGTATCAGCGCAATTCAGCTGTCACAGTCCTCTGCATGAAACAGCAGCGCTGTGCACTCTCGCTCTCTCTCTCACTCACTCACTGACTCTCTCTCTCTCTCTCTCTGTGCCTTATGACAATCTCTGTTCACTCCCTGGGGGGAAAAAAATCTCTCTCCCAAACCACTTCATTGGTTCTGTCTGTGGAACAAAAAAAGGACATGTCCAGGTGTGTTCCCCTTTTTTTATTTTAGTGCTCCTCTGCTCTTTTGAAATGGGCCACTTCTCTTTGCTGGTTGTTTTGAATTTTTGCATTTCTTTGCTGTGTGCCTGAATTTTGATGCACACTGGCAACCAGCAAAAGAAAAGCTGGATGTACAGTGAATAGCACATTAATTGCACAAGAGCATCAAAAAGAGAGAGTTTTCTCATCTTGTTTTCAAAGTAAGCTGTTCCCAGAAACATGCTAATTTCCGGTGGAATCATTTGGGGTACATTTTCAGAAAGACGCATCACTATTTCATGCCAACAAGAAATTGTGGACCTACTTGTTGAGCATGGAATTTCAAATGCAGGGCACTGTTCTACTTTCAAAAGGTGACACTCAAGATGATAAAAATCAATTAGGTGATTAGGCAAGAGTCTAATTTATAAGACACCTAAATGAGAGTGCCAAAATAAGTGGGTGGAATAAAGGCATGGCCATATACTTAAACCTGTATTCAATATATTTATGTACCTAACTGGGCACCTAATGTTAACCAATATATTTGCACATGCAAATAATTCCAATTTGCCTAAAAACATTCTAACTGTAATACTTTGTTTTCCCTTTTCTACCAATCACATTACTGTGAGATTGGTTTGATTTCTGAAGATCTTTTATTGTTCCTTTAAATTTCTTTCTTTAACTTTTACTAAGTCAGTATCAACTAGCCCTAGTAACTACTATTACAGACAGTAAAGAACAATGCAAATTATTAGTCTTTAACAATATATGTCTGGTATAACACTTTGCATGGTGTCAAGTATCAGAGGGGTAGCCTTGTTAGTCTGTATCCACAAAAACAACAAGGAGTCTGGGGGCACCTTAAAGACTAACAGATTTATTTGGTCATAGAACAAATAAATCTGTTAGTCTTTAAGGTGCCACCGGACTCCTTGTTGTTTTTGTGGTATAACACTTGATTCTATTTTTCAAGAACTAATTTGTTAGACCTTGCAAAATTCCTGTGAGGTGGATACATATATATACACACACACACACACACACACACACACACACACATTTTACAGATGAGAAGCCAATGCACAAAGAGGTCGAGTGATTTTCACAAGATCAAGCACCAAGCCAGTGTAAGAGCCAGGATTAGTACCCAAGAGCCATGGCTCCCAGTCCCGTGCTCTAAACACTATGCTCCTTTTTTAATTATCTGTGTATTGACCTGCTGGCATATACATTTAGCTAACAAATACCTTATTCTTTAGAAAGAGCAACTCAAATTTAGTTTATATCACACTGTCCAAGTAAATATGAAAATGATGACAAATTATCATTGCAAGACTGAGGGCTTGATCCAAGTCAACGGAAAGATTCCCAATAGGCTTTGGATCATCCCTGGAGCAAGAAGATCAAAGGAAAATATATGTTTATTGTTACAGAAATTATTGATTTGCTACTTGAACAGTACAATAACATGATAGATCAGAGAGAGCACCCTGTATAAATCCCAATTGATTTTCGCCATGTTTCTTCATATGTATTGAAAAAAATGAAATGAAGAGAGAATAAGTAAATGTTACTCTGCTAAAAGACATACGGGTTTTTTTTTAGTATTCTTTCAAAAGCGATAAATATCTGTAAGGACTTAAAAAGAAATTAGGAAGGAAAAAACTCGTTAAAGTAGTTATATTTTTTGTTCCAGCATAATTAAAAATAGGCTTTCATCTGCTACTAATTTCCTTTGTGGATACCAAAGGTGTTTCTTTGAATGAGGTGTCAGACAGCATTTACATTTAGCACAATCCTGAATTCCTTACTCATGCAAAACTCTAATGGACTTTAGTCCCATTAACTCCTAAGCTAACAGTCTCATTCCTTTCAGTCACTCTTCATCTGGAAAAAAAACTCTGTGCAAATATATAGCACAGCATGAAAGATTTTTTTATTATTACTACTACTGAGAATTAAGGAAGAATTAATTTAGCCCAAACAACTAACAACACTTTGAAGCAGCACCTTCCAGTGGAGGAACTCAAAGGGCTTTACAAGCATTCATTAATTCTCACAACATATCTGACAGAGAGAGAGAGAGGTATTAATATACTCATTTTACAGGTGGGTAGACTGAGGCACAGAAATCTTAGCTCTCGTACCTAAGGCGATACAGCAAGTCAATGGCAGAATCACCATCAAAACCCAAGTGTTCTGACTTCCTATCCTGGGATATGAGCAGGAGACCATAATCTCTCAGAAATACCTTTAAAACAAAAATTCAGTAAAAAACACGCTAAGGCTCTGACCCTGCAAACACTTAAGCATATGTTTAACTTTACTACCATGAGTAGTCCCAAGAGACATCAATAGAGGCAGTGTGGCCCCCTATATAGTGCACTGGACTAGGACTCTGGAGACCTGAGTCTCTACTCTGCCAATAGCAATAGCTCTTGCTGAGTCTTGGGCAAGTCACTTCTCCAGGGCCTCAGTTTCTCCATTTGTTAAAGGGGATAATCATACCAATCTCCTTTGTAAAGAGTTTTGAGATCTACTGATATGAACCGCTATGTAAGAGTTAGGCCATAATATTCTTACTCAAATCAGAGGCAAAACTCCCATTGACTTCACTAGAGAGAGAGAAATGTGTCCATGACCCTTGCCACTATTTCTCCCTCCCACTTCCTTCTGAAAATTCAGTATAATGTGGTTTTCAGAATGTTTAATCCTAACCCAGAGCTCTGAAAAAAAAAACGAATAAAAACCATGGCATGTGCAAGCTTGCTGCTTCATGCAAAAGCACTATGAATGGAACATGTAAAGAGAGCAGCTGGTTGGGAAAGGGAGAGAATGGAAACTCTGAGGGATTTTTATGGCTTAAGGTCATTGAATATCACAGCATAAGCAAAATAAACTATTTATTGCCACCAGCTTTATATAATTGGGCTCTCCCCCCCCTTCAAAGTATTAAAGATTGAAATCTTAATGACTCATTCATATTGCATATTCCATTCAAAATTATGCTGATTGCCTCTGAACCTATGCATAGCAATGATTTGTTGAAGATTTTATTAGCAGCACAAGGTGAATTTAAGTGCATGTCTCATATATTAAGGAACATCAACAATATTCCCTTAGTATCAGGCACCTATGCTGGAGTTTATCAGAATTTCTGGCCAGCTGCATTAACATTAATAAATATATTAGTTAATGCTTGAAAACCTACATGGCTCCTTGTATTATCTTGAGTGTCAGACTACAAACGCAATAGTGTCTATTGGTCTGTTTCTAATCTTGCTTCCTCTATTGTAAATCAGAAGTCAATGGAGTTAATTGGTGCAAAATTGGAGTGAAAACATAATCAGGCCCAGAGTGTTTATAAAGAGGTACTGTGAAAAAAAAATGAAATTTGACTGACCCAAGATGCTGACATGTAGGTAATCAATTATGACATATAAATCAGAACTTAGGTCCCCATCCTGAAATGTGGTGGACCCCTGTGTCCATACCTTGTCCCACTGACTTCAATGGGGCTCTGCACTGGTGCAGAGTTCCTTCATTAACAGTGTACATTGCAGGATTGGGACCTTATTTATTAGCTAGTTCTTAAAACGTACCCGACATAAAATTATATTTTGTGAAATCAATCACACACTTCAACAAATGCAAATTTTTGTTTCACGGCACATCCATTGTATGTGGTGAATGCAGCAGTGCGGGGGAAAATTGGTGACAATCTTTTTGTGAAAAGTTACATGAATATTTTCACAAGTTCATTCTGGCCAACTTTTCAATTCCTGGCATTCTGATTTTTTTTAAACGAAATATCAGAAGAGACCAAACATGACTTTATGACCTGGGGGACTTCAACTACCCAGACATCTGTGGGAAAATAATACCGAAAGTCACAGATTATCCAACAAGTGTTTGGACTGCATTGACGATGATTTTTTATTTTAGAAGATGGAGAAAGCAACTAGGGGAGAGGCTTTTCTAGATTTGATTTTGACAAATAGGGAGGAACTGGTTGAGCGTGGAAAGTGGAAGGTAATTTTGGTGAAAGTGATCATGAAATGATAGAGGTCATGAGTCTAAGGAATGGTAGGAGGGAAAACAGCAGAATAAAGATAATGGGTTTCAAGATGGCAGACTTTAACAAACTCAGGGAGCTGTTAGGTAAGATTCTATGAGAAGCAAGTCTAAGCATAAAAACAGTTCAAGAGAGTTGGCAGTTTTTCAAAGAGACATTATTAAGGGCACAAGAGCAAATTATCCCACTGCCTAGGAAAGATAGGAAGGATGGCAAGAAACCACCCTGCCTTAACGAGGGGATCTTCAATGATCTGAAACTCAAAAAAAAAAAAAGAGTCCTGCAAAGATGGAAAGTAGGTCAAATTGCAAAGGATGAATATAAACAAACAACACAAACATGTAGGGACAAAATTAAAAAGGCCAATGCACAAAATGAGATTAAACTAGCTAGAGACATAAAGGGTAACAATTAAAAGCAAGAGGAAGACCAAGGGCAGGGTAAGCCCGATACTCAATGAAGCGGAAAAGACAGTAACAGAAAATGTGGAAATGGCAGAAGTGCTAAATGACTTTTTTGTTTCAGTTTTCACTTAACAGGTTAGTAACAATTGGACATCTTTATAGTGAATGCCAGTGAAAATGAGGTGGGATCTGAGGCTAAAATAGGGAAAGAACAAGTTAAAAATTACTTTGACAAGTTAGATGTTTTCAAGTTGCCAGGGCCTGATGAAATACATCCTAGAATACTCAAGGAGCTGACTGAGGACATATCCGAGCCATTAGCGATTATCTTCAAAAACTCACGAACAATGAAAGATGGGAGAGATTCCAGAGGACTGGAAGAGGGCAAATTTAGTGCCAATCTATAAAAAGAGAAATAAGAACAACTCAGGGAATTACAGACCAGTCAGTTTAACTTCAGTACCCAGAAAGATAATGGAGAAAATAATCAAGCAATTTGCAAACACATAGAAGATAATAAGGTGATAAATAACAGTCAGCATGGATTTGTCAAGAATAAATCATGTCAAACCAACCTGATAGCTTACTTTGACAGGGTAACAAGTCTTGTGGATACAGGGGAAGCGGTAGATGTGGTAGATCATGACTTTAGTAAGGCTTTTGCTACTGTCTCACATTACATTCTCATAAACAAACTAGGGAAATACAGCCTAGATGAAGTTACTATAACATGGGTGCATAACTGATTGGAAAACCACTCCCAGAGAGTAGTTATTAGTGGTGCACAGTCAAGCTGGAAGGGCATACTGAGTGGGGTCCTGCAAGGATCGATCCTGGGTCTGGTTTTGTTCAATAATTTCATCAGTGGTTTAGATAATGGCAGAGAATAACCTTAACAAGTTTGTGGATTATATCAAGTTGGGAGGGGTTACAAGTGCTTTGGAGGATAGGATTAAAATTGAAAATGATCTGGACAAACTGGTCTGAATAAGAACAAATGCAAAGCACTCCACTCAAGAAGGAACACTCAATTTGCTCCTGGGAGGAATCTGTCCACTGAGCATGCGCAGAATTCCTGTCCTCTGCAGATTTCTTTGCTTCCCCGCAGAAAAATGACTTTCTGATGGGGAAGCAAAAGTGGTCATGTTCCCCTCCCTAGCAATGTGGGAGTATTGTTTCTGGTGCCTGGAGCAGCCTGCGGAGAGGAAAATCTCTGCGGGAGGGGACCAAATAGTGGCTCCTTCCCTGTGCATGCTCAGCTGCTAGCCCCGGATAGGATAGGCTGGCTGGGGGTGGGATTGGAGTGCACTTCCCCCGCACAAAGCAGCTGGGGCCAGGTCAGACCCACCCCCAGAAACCTCCCCTGGCTCGAACCCTTCCCTCCCCCACTTCCTGCCCCCATTGCTCCTCAGCTGCAGGGCAAGGGGTCCCTATACAGTGAGCTGATCCTTCATCCAACCAAGCCCCATACATCTGGACCCTCACACACACCCAGAGCCCCCCGCACCCAAATCTCCATCCCACTGAGCTTTACCCCCTGCATCTGGAGTCCCCTCCCCCCCACACTGGTCCTCTCTGTCAGGCCCCACCCCCTGCATATAGACCCCCACAGAGTCCCACCCCCTGCATCCATACCCCCCATCCCTGCACCCAAACCACCCCCTGCACTCAAACTCCAACCCTGGTGAGCCCCAACCCCTATGCACCTGGACCACTGGCATCAGGACCCCCATCCTACCAAGCCCCACTCCTCAAGCATACACACCCCCACACTCAGACCCCCCTACCCCCCACACACACACCCCTGCAGAGTCCCAATCACTTTCACCTGGACTCCCCTGCACAGTCCCATTGCCCCTACACCTGGAACCCCCCTAACAAGCCAATGTGCATCCAGATCCCCCACTGAGCCACCCACACCCAGATTGCCACAGACAGTACCTTCTCACCCCACACCTTGATCCCCCCACACTAAGCCCCTCCACACTTGGATCCTGCAAGGCTGAGCCTACCTGCCTACACCTGGTGCACCTGGCACAGAGGGGCAGAGTCCCAGAGTGTTTCTGGGGCAGGCCCAGCCCTTGCGCTGTGTCATGGGTTGGGAGCAGCCTCACCGCTGTGTCCCTGTCCGGGGGGGGAAACTGCAGGGTGATCTCCCACCTCTGTGTAGCCAGTGGCCTGTGCTCTCCACTGCCATGCTTGAGCCTCCACATTTATGTATTGACAAATAAACATTTGCAGAATTTTAAAATGTGTAGAATTTTTATTTTATTTTTTTTGGTGCCGCATTTTTAATTTTGGGGGGGGGGGGAGAGTTCCCTCGGGAGTATCAATTGCACATATACAAAATGGGAAATGACTGCCTAGGAAGGATTGCTTTGGAAAGGGGTCTAGGGGTCATACAGTAGAACCTCAGAGTTACGAACACCTCAGGAATGGACGTTGTTCGTAACGCTGAAATGTTTATAACTCTGAACAAAACATTATGGTTGTTCTTTCGAAAGTTTGCAGCTGAACATTGACTTTGCAACTTTACTACACAGAAGAAAAATGCTGGGTTCTCTTTATTTTTTTAGTAGTTTACATTTAACACAGTACTGTACTATGCTTGCCATTTTTATTATTATTTTTGTCTCTGCTGCTGCCTGATTGTGTATTTCCAGTTCCGAATAAGGTATGTGGTTGACTGGTCAGTTCATAACTCTGGCATTTGTAACTCTCAGGTTCTCTTGTAGTGGATCACAAGCTAAATATGAGTCAACAGTGTAACACTTTTTCAAAAAAGCAAACATCATTCTGGGATATATTAGAAGGAGTGTTGTAAGCAAGACATGAGAAGTAATTCTTCCGCTCTACTCCATGCTGATAAGGCCTCAACTGGAGTACTGTGTCCAGTTCTGGGCACCGCATTTCAGGAAAGATGTGGACAAATTGGAGACAGTCCAGAGAAGAGCAACAAAAATGATTAAAGGTCTAGAAAACATGACCTATAAGGAAAGATTGAAAAAATTGGGTTTGTATAGCCCGGAGAAGAGAAGACTGAGGGGGGACATGATAACAATTTTCAAGGACATAAAAGGTTGTTACAAGGAAAGGGGTGAAAAATTGTTCTTATTAACCTCTGAGGATAGGACAAGAAGCAATAGGCTTAAATTGCAGCAAGGGAGTTTTAGGTTGAATATTAGGAAAAACTTCCGAACTGTCAGAATTGTTAAATACTGGTACAAATTGCCTAGGGAGGTTGTGGAACCTCTGTTACTAGAGGTGTTTAAGTTCAGGTTAGAGAAACACATATCAGGAATGGTCTAGTTATTATGTAGTCCTGCCATGAGTGCAGGGGACTGGACTAGATGATCTCTCGAGGTTCCTTCCAGTCCTATGATTCTATGATTCTCATCAAGATGTGAAAAATTCAAAATCACATTTTCCACATGAAATTTTAGTTGTAGATTTTGAGAAGGAAGCAAAATTTAGTGAAATTTCTACTATTTCAAAGTACTTTCTGCAAATTTGAATTGTATCAGAATAAACATTTACAACTGTTTCTCATACCGGTAGCTCCAGTATTCAGTATCCAAATCAACCACATTTATTCTGTGTAAATTGTCAATGGACTATAGCATCTATCTAGCATGGGTTGAGTGTAAATATAAAAGTACAAGTTTTTGTTCAGATTAACCTAATTATATTTTTAGTTAAACATATCCCTGTTTCTGAGAAATATATCTCAAAAAGTCTTTCGTTTTAACCAACTTGTATTTTTAATTCTATTATCAAAACAAACTGTGCTTTACAATATATACTGTAGCATTACTGCACTTTGAACATTATTCTTAGGCCTGGTCTACACTGGGGGGGGGGAATCGACCTAAGATATGCAACTTCAGTTACGAGAATAGCATAGCTGAAGTCAACGTATCTTAAATCGACTTAGAATCACTTACTTCACGTCCTCACGGCGCAGGATTGACGGCTGCCGCTGCCCCGTCGACTCCGCTTCTGCCTTTTGCTGTGGTGGAGTTCCGGAGTCGACGGCAGAGCGATCGGGGATCGATTTATTGCCTCTACACTAGACGCGATAAATCGATCCCCGATAGATCGATCACTACCCGCCGATCCGGCAGGTAGTGTAGACATACCCTTAGAAGTAAAATTCTTGTATAGTAGGTACCTAAAATAATGGGTCCAGATTTTTCTCTTTGTTGCGTGTTGCTGCTTCAGGGCCTGATTCAAAGTCCAGTGAAGTCATTATGGCCCAGATTTCAATGGGCATTAGGCGCTTAATTACCGTCGAGTATCTTAGCATAGGAGTCTATCCATTGACTTTGCATCAGATCCTTTGAGATCTATCACACCTGATCTCCATCTACTAATGAGAAACAGCACAAGAAAGAATTTTGCATCAGTAATAACATTAATTACAAAAGGTCCTATGAAATGATGACTGTGGAAAATCCATTGTTTGGCATCTTTACAATGTTTATTTTGGAAAACAATTTTTTCCCTTCATTGAAGAAGTCTAATATTGGAGAAGTTTCAAAAAATAGGATGTCAACTAAATAATGAATGGGACAAAGCAGTCTATCTATACGTGGACAGAATCATGCCTAACGAATCTTGTCTATTCTGAATAAGTATTTGTTTGGGGCATTTTTTCTGATTTGTCAGATTGCTTTCATATTGTGAAACATCGTATTAGGAGACATGATTAGCGGTGAGAGAAAGAACATTTAGATTTATTATTATTATTTTTAATTTTCAACAATAGGGACCTTTCTGCCATCTAGTGGGTTTTTTCCATGTCCTTCCACCCACTCCCCTGCCTACTGGTGATACTATTGTGGCATCTGAGGAATTTACCCAGTCAGAAAAAAACATGAAAATGAACTCCAACTGAAATAAATGTACATCCTTGGTGAATTCACAGTTTAGGATGATGACCCAGGGGTTGACAAACACCCTGGAAATTTCGATGCAAGATGCAGACATGTACAGGTGGTATCAGTCTCACAGAGTTTATTGCCTTTTTAGAATATCTTGTGATCAAAAGTGGAGAAGTACAAGCATTGCCTGATGAAAGGTCTTGAAGCAACCATCTAACCAGTGGCTAAAATTGCTCCCTTTAGCATTCAAACTATTTTAATAATCTATAGGGAGGGAATGTGAGCTCAGAAAACAGGGTTAGGACTGGTAGAAATAAAACAGCTGTTTTAGGTTTTGTTCACACTTGTCTTTTCCCCATTGTTAGCATCAATAACTATGCTAGACAAGATACCCCTGGCCACCACCCTTTTTACTATACATATTGTTTAGACCTGCTTTGAGAAGGGATACAACATGGTGGTAAAAACACCAGTGGCCATTAGAGCCCTCTCTCCATTAGCATTCCTGCTGTTGCTACCACCAGTGAACCTAAACTGGTGGTAACAACAGTGTGAAATTTTGGGAAGGAAAAGGCTACTGTAGACAAGGTCACAGAGGAGTGTCCAATGCCTCGGAAGTTGCTGCTACTCCTCACTGGTGTTTGTTCCTGAGTACACCACTGAGTATTCATAGCCTGTAAAGCTACTGAATGACAAGCACAACATTGCAGGCCATTGGATAGCATGGTGTAGGTCTTAATTAGAGTACTTTTCAGCATGTTATCATTTCATCTTCAAGATGAAGAAAGAAGCAACTGGTGCCATGGCTCAGACTGTAGAGCACATTCTAGTAGGAGTTCCAATTAAGAAAGGCATGTCACACACTATTATGAGCCCTTACTGTTCATTGCAGAGCCGTGCTCCATGGAGACTGTCAGTGTTGGCAAATGCAAGGTTATGTACACTGGAAGGAATTATTTGAACTTCTTTTCCAGATATCTGGACTAAAAACTAGCTAAAAGGATGGGTTTGGAGGGCTACTATCCAGTCAGGTACCGCAGGAATCAGTGTTAGATCTAGCCTTATTTAATATTTTCATAGATGATCTGGAAGAAGGAGTGAAAATTACATGAATGCATTTCTTAGGTGTTGTTAAATGAAGAGTAGCAGCCACAAAGGGACCCAGAAAGATTAAAAAGGTGGGCAAAAACACAACAAAATGATAATCATCTTGGAAAAATCTGGGGTGGGAAAACAATCCAATGCATATCCTCAATGAGAGGGAAAAACTTGGAGAGCAGTAATGCTGAAGGAGACCTAGAAGTAGTAGTGGCAAATCAGATATATTTGCAATGTGACGTGGCTGTAATGAAGGGCAATGCAATTTTCATTTGCCCACATACAGGCATCTTGACATGATGCAGAGATGTTAAGAAGGATGGTCCACTTTGATACAATTCTAGTATGTCCTCACATGGAATGTTGTATTCAGTTCTGGGTACCACATTACCAGAATAATAGGAGAAAACTGAAGAAGTCCAGGAGCTGGTGGAAACGACTTATGATAAGAGATTTAAAAAAAATAAAATATGTCTATATAGCTTTGACTGAGAGCTGTCAAAGGAGGAATATGATAAGTTTGGTAATATTTGCAATGTGGACAGGAATCAATTAGGATAGTATACATGGAAAATTGATGCTGAGTATCAGGAAAATCTTCCCACCAGATGTATTGGGCTGTGGAATAGCCTCCCAAGGAATGTAAAGGAATCCCCAGCTCACAGAACTTTTGAGACTAGATTGGACAAAACACTGTAAAATATTCCATAGAGAGCAACCCCGTATTGGCAGGCTAAGAGACTGCACAATCTATTAGGTCTGTTCTGTAACTGATCTCTGAGATTCTATCCTCCATTAGTGTTAGCTGGATGATACAAAATTGGACTGACACAAGGTAGAAGCTGGGGGGAGGGGCTAATTAAGCAATACCTCACAGGAAAATGAAGGTCATGGAAAACTTTTTTATTTCTTCTGTTACTGAATCCTATGAGGGTCTAGTCACCAAAGAACAATAAAGCTCAGGAAAGTTTCTGAATTCTAGGCAGGCTGTAGAGTTAGCACAAGACCCCCTCCAGTGAAGCTGCATTATTGGGCATCGCGTAGTTTCTTTGGTCAGGCAGGAAAACGAAAGATTTTCCACATGATAATTTGTCTTTTTTCCACCTTGAATTCAGTTTATATTTGTTTGCAATTGTTATGTATCAAGGCCCAGGTAAGAATTAGCCCAATATTCACGGTCCCCCGTATCCTAGATGAGCACAGCATTAAGAAATAGAATAACTGAGATGATCTAGAAATAACAGTAGGATGTTATGTCTCCACTACAGTCGTGTCTTTTAATAGCTACGGTAGAATAATTGCACTAGAAGAACTGACTTGCTCAGTCTAAAACCCTCTGTGTTATAATGTATTTGTTGGTACAACAAAAAGTATCACATCATCTACCTTGCCCATTACATTATTTACCAGATAATAAGTATTCTTCAGGCCATCTCTACTGCTTCTTGCAGTTAGTAGTATTAATGTTCGCTTGCAGAATTCTCTAATCATTGAAGAGGAAGAAAATAATTCTTCTAATTGCCAAATGGTTTTAGTTCCCAAAGTAATTGACCTTCTTTCTTTTTGGAGAAAAACAGAAACAAAAAAAACCACTTTTCCCCTGCTGTCTCACCCTCCCACTGCTTGCTGGCAACCTTTAGAAAGAGAGCTGTGTGTGCATTTTTCGTGCAATGAGAGCAGTGCAGTGACAAAACGGATCTCAGACTTTCCAGCTGTAATATCTGATTCCTTAAAGTTACATGTAGGTGGTGCTTACGATGATGTTAAATTAGACTTTAGCTTCCAGTAAAGGACTGTAACAACAGTAAGGCAGGAAGGACAGCTTGCAATACAAAAATGTTTGAGTGGTGGGTGGGTGTTAACATCAAATAGAATATTCCAACTAAAGGGCAAAGAACTAAAACAGATTGGTTCTTTGGGCCAAGATTAACCAAAAAAAGCAGCCATCAGGAGCCTCGTAAATTCATTTACAGGTATCTGCCTGATTTTCAGAAGTGCTGAGCACCCAGCAGCTCCCACTCAGGTCAACAGGGTGCTCAGCATTTTTTAAAAGATCAGGTAGGAGTCTCCCTGTGGTTTGAGGATTTTAGGCTTCAGGAATGTTTTAAATCTTGTCCTTGGTAGACAAGTCACCCCTTTTATATCCCTCGCACACACACACATCCTTTGAAGTTGTAGGTCTGTTACTTTGAAATGCAGGTCTAACAGACAATATTTCCCCCCCTCACCTTTGATTACTATCACTGACACTTATAGGTGATGTTACCCAAAAATTACCTTGAGCCACCAGTAGCACATTGGGCCCCCAAAAGGCTTTTGCTGCCACACACTCTAAGTTCTCTTTTCTTGTCACTACTGGGAAAAAATATTGCTTTTATTGAACAGTGAGGAGAACCTGATGTGCAAGACTATTTTCACAGGGTGGTATTCACATACTGGCCAAAACTGTCCAAAGTGGCTATCGATTTTGGGCCTGATCTCAGGAGGGCAAGTTCTCAGCACTTTCTACAAATTGTCATTTTAAAGTGCATCAGGTTGGGCACACAAAAATTGGAACACCCAAAATCACTAGTCACTTTTGAAAAGCCTGACCACTGGGTTCTGTTTCTCAGTATTGGTTTACAAGGTGGTGGGCCTGCCTGTTATACCAAAAATTACTAATATTTATCTACAGAGGGTCAGTTTCACACACACACACATTGCCTACGTGCATGTGCATAGTGATTGCATATGGTTCCAAAAGAATGACTTGTGCATGCAGACAATGAATACTAGCAGGTAGAAAGGTGGCATAGGACTGGAAATAGGAGATCTTGGTTCTAATTTCAGCTCTGACACTGACTCCGTGTGTGACGTTGGACATGTTATTTAACCTGTGTTTATAGTCAGTGGAATTACTCCTATCCTGCCATGGCACAGATGCATACAAATGAAATAATGTGTGTGGGGGGGGGGAGTTATTAATGCTTTTTAAAACCTCAAAATAGGTTTGGTTCATTTTGTTACAGTTTTGGACAAAGACTTGGTAGGTTCTTATTTTATCTGAACTGGCTCAGCCAACTCTTCAGAGGAGTTAAACATGGGCATGGGGGAAACAAGATTTTCCCACCCTGACTCTAAAGGCTGTAGCTTAAGCCCGTTATGTAGGACCAGACCCAAAGCTCTTAGGGTACTTTAGGAGCAGCTCCAATTTATGTCACCTAGCTGCACCTCTGTTGTACAATATGCTGGTTGTGAAGTGGTGTAGCACAGGGAGGCTGATCCCTGCCCCCAATGCTTCATCTCCTCCCCTCCCTCCACCCCCTTGCAGTTGGCAAAGGACCCAGCTATATCACTTTATACCGGAAAGTTTCCCTGCATCAGACAAATTCTCAACTAATTAGTGCCAGATTCCACCACTTTGTACTTCCTGCAATGCACAGTGGCCAGAGCTGGAGGAGAGAATCTGCACCACAATCTCTGCCCTAGGGTGCTCACAAACTAAGTGGACTAATGCTCTAATTCACGTGTTTCCAGTGATGCTACACCTCAAGATGGAAGCCAGATCAAAGGTCACTGTCTCCAGGTATTCCCAGGGAAGAAAGAGGCTGACTGCTTTTAGCCTGCACAGCCATAGTGACTTTAGATCTGTTACAAGAGTTATTCAAGTTGTGCCCAGGTTGCTAGATTAACAAAAAGAAATGAATTAATGAATCCATTATTTTTTTCACAGCATAGCAGACAGACAGACAGATTGCTGGTACTTGACTATGCTTATGTCTGCCACCAATAGAGTGTTGTGATTTAATATGTACATCTGCTATGCAGAGAATGCCTCTCCTGCAGAATGTTCATATCAAATAACTACAACACTGGATAAGATGTTCCTATCATGGAGATTTCCAGAGTGATTGTATAAATATTTTCTCCTGTCTCAGAGATGTGGGACAACAAAAAAAGGATTTGCATCCCTCCAAATATGCATTAACTCATTTCCTAAAATGTTTACAGTCTATATTTAAAAAAAAATGAATTGAGCAAAGTACAAGGTGTTAGTTATTGTTATATATCAGTATTCACACACACCATTGCAAGATGCTGATGCTCACAAGGAATATGTTAAACTCATTTTGATCACATTCCACCCTATTCACATCTGATACTGACAAGAAGTTAAGAAGTAGAATATTTCATATTTATCCTTTCCCCTAACCCATCCCTCCCCCCCACACACACAAACACAAGGACTCCCTCTCTCCCTCCGCCCTGATGGAAAATGCCCATATGAATAAAAGTGCCTTGGAACAGCTTTTTATTTGGCAGCTGTATAACATTACTGACTCATTATCTACTTTGCATGAGCTGGAATTAAAGTGCACTAAGAAATGAAGAAAAATGTTTTCACATATCGCACTGGGACAGACAGCTTTAGAAAAGTCTCAGCAGTAAAGGAAGAAACCATTTGCTTTTCTCCTGTACCATTAGTATCATCAGACTGATCGCTAATTGTAAGGGTGAAGCTTTAAAGACATCTATTCAGGTAAGTGCTGGCCAAAAAAAACCCCTGTACATGCTCATTCATCAAAGCACAAGTACTTTCAAAAGTAGCCTAGTAACACAGAAAGGACTTGAAAATCCTCAAAGTCCAGCCACCTATGGAGTGATCATGTGAAAAAATGTCAAAGAATCACTTTGTAAATGCTAAAGACAACTGCTACTGAGTGGTAAATACAAAATACTGTTTAATTGCAATTTTCAAAAATTCTTCCTGCTTTCAGTCATTATAAGTCTGCCCCTCTGATGGAAATGGGAATTCTTTCAGTTTCAAGCCTGTACTCTCCTTTCATTGCAATGAGGACCTAATTCAGAGCTTTAAACTGTGTTCTGCAATGCATAATTAATCTGGCTTCATAGAGACCTGGACAAAAGACCCCATTCAGTCTTTAGCTCCTTCCCCCTGAGATCTTGTTATTTCTAAAAACTCCTGCCAGCTGGGCTGGAGGGAAATCTCAGCACTGTGGGAGAATGAACAAACTGCAGTCCTCTGAGGGATTTGAAGTAACTATCTGACTAAATTGGATTAGAAAGTAAGTAAGGGGAGGAGAGGGAAAGCTCATTCTGAAGTCGATAAAGCTCATCAAAACTTCGTAGAAGATTTTCATATGGCAACTGAGAGAAACTATGCAAGTTCATGTAACAAAACGAAGGAAGCATTTAAAAACTTGAAGTGAGTCAGTATGTTGAAGAATGTTAGCAACGATTATTGTTAGTATTTCAGAAAAACTGTTGTGTCTACCCTTGGGTTTTGGCATTGCGATTTTTGTATCAAAACCTGGCCTGATTTACAAACCATAATTCTTATCATTTCATGCCAGGGATTTGATAAATATCTCTCCTGTTTGAATCTAAAATGTAAGGAGTACGTTTTTAAATATTATGCTAAGTGCATTGCAATTAAAAGCCTCTGACCCAAAACAACCTTCAGTCATGTTAAGAGCCAGCATCCTGCTTTTCTTACCCAGAAGCTCATTTGCGACAGTCCATTAGTGAGGCTGCCCAGATCACTGGCTCCTCTTGTATACTTCACCATAGTTTTGGCATGCGCCTGAATATTGCTCAAT
>NW_020664471.1:6172599-6255583 GCF_002925995.2 Terrapene triunguis
GACTTTTTAGAACACTCAGGCCGGGTCTACACTAAAAACGCAGGTTGACCCAGCTACGTTGCTCAAGGGTGTGAAAAATCCACACCCCGGAGCGGCATAGTTAAGGTGACCTAACCTCTGGTGTACACCATGCTAGGCTGACAGAAGAATTTTTCCGTTGACCTAGCTACTGCCTCTAGGGGAGGTGGATTACCTACGCCAATGAGAGAACCCCCTGTCGGTGCAGCTAGTGTCTACACGGAAGCGCTACAGTTGTAGCATTTCAAATATAGACAAGCCCACACTGGAAAAGAATTACAGTTCTATTGGGAAGGTGGGTGGCTCACTGAGGTGTTACTACTTCTAATTCCTTCCCCATCCCCTATGCTGCCCTCGCCCTACAAACATGAAACTTGCTGTTCAGACTTCAAAATCCCTGAGCCAAATTCTGCCCAGTCACACTTGTGCAAC
This sequence comes from Terrapene triunguis, assembly GCF_002925995.2. NCBI lineage: Eukaryota > Metazoa > Chordata > Testudines > Emydidae > Terrapene > Terrapene triunguis. The sequence continues at coordinate 6,173,050 of NW_020664471.1, forward strand.
CCCACTGAAGTCAAATGAAGTTACTGAGCACAGAATTTGGCCAGCTAATTTCAGAAATATTCAAGAAAAAAAAGCTCTGTTCTCCATAATCATAATTTTCTATATTTTGATATGCTGCTTAGAATGTGAAGTGTGTCATTGTGACAGCAACAAAAGGAAAAAGACAAGCTTATTGGATTTTACCTTCTACAGAGAAGAAATTAAATAAACATATATGGTAGGGCCAGTCCCCTTACAGGCAATGCTCCCACAGACATCATCAGAATTGTAAAATACAAAAGCTGTAATAAAAACTGGATAATTGGTTCTCTCTCCTTCCTTCTCTTTTCTGTCTCTGATATACACCATGAAGCAGCGGGAGGTAAAATTCCACGGGGAAGCACAGCTGTTCAGATCCATTCTTTCTGAACTTGCCTCCAGGATGAAGGACATTTGTCAAGGACACACAGTTAGGCGCACCCAATTCTCTGCATAAAGCCCATGCAAGGTTTCCCAAAATTAAGTCACTAGGGACTCATACGCTTCCATGATGTAAAAACTGGGTGTAGCAGTTTTCAGTACTCTGTCTCCTAGTAAGGAACCGAGCATGCAATACGAATAGTATCCCATTTTGATTTTACCAAAATATCTTTTAAAAGGGCATAAAAATTTACAACTATTTACAAATACTAGTCAAGACAATCCTAACTGGATAGCCAATTTTCAAATTGTGTTGTTACAGTTTGTGTTTAGTGATGTTATTTTCCATTATTAATTATCATTATTAGGCCATTGTCAGAATAGTTGCCATAGAATAGATTTTTTTAAAAGGCTCCCAAAGTAAGCCTGGCACTTATGGGCCAGTAAGCCTAACTTCAGTAGCAGGCACATTGGTTGAGGGTGTAACAAACATGTGGAAAAGGGTAAAGCAGTCAATATGGTGTACTTGGACTTTCAGAAAGCCTTTGACAAGGTCCCTCACCAAAGGCTCTTAAGCAAAGTAATCAGGCAAAGGATAAGAGGGAAGGTCCTCTCATGGATCAATAACTAGTTAAAAGACAGGGGGGAAAGGGTAGGAATAAATGGACAGTTTTCAGAGTGGAGAGAGGTAAATAGCAGGATCCCCCAAGGATCTGTACTGGGACTCAGTGCTCTTCAATGTATTCAGAAATGATCTGAAACAAGGGGTAAAACAGTGAGGTGGCAAAGTTTGCAGATGATACAAAATTGCTCAAGATAGTTACATCCAAAGCTGACTGCAAAGAGTTACAAAGGTATCTCACAAAACTGGGTGAATGGGCAAGAAAATGGCAGATGAAATTCAATGTTTGTAAATACAAAGTAATTCACACTGGGAAAGATAATCCAAACCATACATACAAAATGATGGGGTCCAAAGTAGCTGTTACCACTCAAGGAAGAGATCTTGGCTTCATTGTGGATAGTTATCTGAAAACATCTGCGCAGTGTGCAGTGGCAGTCACACACACACACACACACACACACAAAACAACCCCTAACAGAATATTAGGAACCAGTAGGAAAGGGATAAGACAGAAAATATCTTAATGTCACTACATAAATCCATGGTATGCCCACACCTTGAATACTGCGTTCAGTTCTGGTCGCCCCATCTCAAAAAAGATATACATTGGAAAAAGTACAAAGAAGTCCAACAAAAATGATTGGTGTATGGAACAGCTTCCAGGAGTGATTTAAAAAATGGACTGTCCAGCTTAGAAAAAAAGATGACTAAGGGGGGATATGATAGAGGTCTATAAAATCATGAATAGTGTGGATAAACTGAATAAGGATACTGTTATTTACCGCTTCACATAACACAAGAACCAGTGGTCACACAATAAAATTAACAGGCAGTGGGTTTAAAACAAACATAACGAAGTACTTCTTCGCACAATGCATATAGTCAACCTGTGGAACTCATTGCCAGGGAATGTTGTGAAAGCCAAAAATAGACCTGAGTTCAAAAAAGAATTAGACAATTTCTTGGAGGATATGTCCCTCAGTGGTTATCAGCCAAGATGGTCAGGAACGCAACCCCATGTTCTGTGTGTTCCTAAGCGTCTGACTGCCAGAAGCTGAGACTGGATGACATGGGATGGACCACTCGATAGTTGCCGTTCTGCTCATTCCCTCTGAAGCATCTGGCATTGGCCACTGTCGGAAGACAGGCTACTAGGCTAGGTGGACCATTGGCCTGACCAAATATGGCTGTTCTTATGTAATAATGCAGCTGTTTTATATTTTTCGTGCTTGCAAATTAACCAGACTTTGAGGGAGAAAACCCCCAAAATTTAATAGAATCTTGCAAATCAGTGGAACTCTTTCAGGCAAAAATATGTTATTTCTTTGTACACCTTTAAAGTTACATGTAGGTAACAGTTCACATGCTGCACAAACATGAAAATGTTTATTATATAAAATGCATTCAATAAAGTATCACTTCTCACTCATCCTTTATTTTCAGAAGCATGGGAAAAAGTGATGTCAATGCCACCAGGCTTTCTTTCCCAACCAGCATAATATGGAGTGAGGGCAATGTGTTGTAACTAAAGGTCATACCCTCTCCTCAGTCCTTGGACTCTTAATGCATGTTGAGGTACCACATTTGCAATTTTGACCTCAAGCAGTAACCCAACAGGTTTCTAAAATAAACTTCTTCAGTGACCCTGCTGCCCTTTCTCGAGGGCACACTGAAAGAGTACATTGCCCACCTAACCAAAAGGTGAGAAGGTGAGAAGGAAGAAACCTGGATTAATGTATCCTGAATGATGTTAATCCATGAGGATAGAGTTACTTGTACAGCTTCTGAGGTCCCCTACTGAGAATTAAAAAAAAAAAGTGGATCCCAAAGCAAAAGCTGATTCACTTGAGCTCAAGAATAATCTCCATTGTCCATCAGTAGTAATAACAGTAGCAGCTGCACTAAACTCGTATTCTCGTTATTTCTAGGCCTCCGGTACCTGAGAGTGAAATCAGGGTTTGGACTCTGCCAGGAGGTACAGCATAGAAGGTCCAGCCCAGGAGGAAAGTAGGCAAAAGGCAGATATAAACCACATTTGCAACCTCTGGATTCTGGGCTGCTCTTGGTGGCCAGTGGGGTCGCCAACATAAATTAAAACATATGGCAGCCTTCCCAGGATGCCTATGGGTTGCTCATCAGTCCATAGCAGCTCATAATCTCCTGTGTAGTTCTGAACACTATGGCTCCACCCACTCCAACACCATCAGTCTGCTCTGGCATGCCCCTTGCATTAGGGAGTGTAGGGCAGATCAATGTAAGGATGTAGGGAACTTCTTTCCTGGAATCTAACAGCCCCTGTATGCCACCAAAGCAGTCTATAGGGACTGGAGCAAGAATGGAAAATTTTACCAAAAGGTATCAACTACCTGCTTTTTGTGACAACAGCAACAACAAAAAAGAAGAAGAGTTTTTTTTCCGTTTCGTGCTGTCCTATGATGAACTCAATTGAAGTTTGAGGTTTTGTAGGCTTTAGCCCACTTGTGTTTAAAACGAAGAACTGCTTTTTTCCCTGCAGTACTTCATTACTTCTAGCCATGACCATAAAATGCAGAAGAACAAATGATGGACACAAAACTAGGTTAAGAATAAATGTAACCCTTCTGCCAGGTGCAGCCAGCAGCAACAAGGGCCGGGTTCAGTATTTAGGGGTTCTTTTTCAACAGTACAACACAAAACCGGCTCGAGCCCCCACCCAGTGACCTGGGACAATTACACACCACCCCCTGGGCAACTCTAAGAGGCAATACTTCCCCTCCCACAAGCACAGAGTCTGAGCGTAGCAAAAACTTTTTTTAAAAGGAGGGAATTAACTCAGCATTAATTTGGGAAAACATTGCAACTAGGGTTCATAAACACAAACGATGAGCAAAAGACCCACCCGCAAGTAAGTTGGGCAGTGTCCTTTTCCCCTCAAGTTCTTAAGTCCAGCAACCCAAAAGTCCCTTTAACGTGCCCATCCCTTCTCTGCACCCCACTCATAGTTGCTGTCCTTGGCCAGTGCAGCCCCAGAGGTTCATCCCAGAGTTCACCTCCCACCACTAGATGTCAGGGGAGAGCTCATTCAGACCCTGCATACGTAAATAATATGGAAATGAAAATAAATTTGCCTACTTCCAAACTGCAATACTCAGCACTAGAAATGGAAGTGCCTAGATGATAACATCTATTTCTTAGTGTTTTCCATACATAGACCTCAAAGTTCTTTACTATCATTATCCCCTTTTTATAAATGAGGAAACAGAGGCAGAGAGGGGAAGGTTACACAACAGGCTAGTGGCACAGCCAGAACTAGAACCCTGGGCTCCCAAATCCCCATTTAGCGCCTTGTCTGCTGGGCCATGCTCTCGCCTATTGTGCTTGATGGGAGCTGGCATTTTTGATAATCTGGGCCCTTGCCTTTTCTTGCCTCCTAGCCCTATCATTTTGAACATTCATCTTAGGTAGGATGAATGCTGTATCTTTACAAAGTCTGTATTCTACCCGGTGGATTACAGAAGAAGATCAATGCAAACGTAACCGCTCATTTTACTAAAGGATTTGACTTACCTGTTGAAAAAACATTAAGTCCGTTTTTGACCAGTTTATTTTAACTAGATATTAAGAAGCCACTTCAATCTGCAAAAATTCAATGCTTTTTACATATGACTTGTGGACTCACTTCATGCTCTAAACATCAAAAAGTAACCCTGCTTCTTTCAATCAACAACCTCTTGTCTCTTATAGTTCAGCACATCTGATATTTGCTCAAGATTCACTTACTGCCTGATAGAACAGGAACAGGCCAGTCACTGTCCTTCCCTAATGTCCACTCCACATTCAGAAAGTACACACAGAGAGTGTAATATTTGAGCCTGCTCCCTTCCCTTTGTCCCTCTTCTGCGGGGCTTCTGTAAATCAAAATCAAGATTTTTCAGATTCAAAAGTGACCAAGAGATCTCCAAGATCATATTTCAAACTGTAAGTCCAGTTCTTCTCTGACTTACACCAGTGTAACTCCATTGTCTTCAGTGGACTCATCCCAGATTTACACTGAAGAAAGTAGAAGAAAAAATCAGGCCCTTATATTTTCCAAAGTTGGCAGAAATTCTGCCATATAGAACCATACAGTAATTTTATAAGAGAATTTTATATGAGACTTCCAAAAATTCCACAGTACTGAATGAAGACACAGAAGTATTCTAAAACAGGTCTGGTTATCCAAAAAACATCCTGCACAGCTCACTATCTAACATATACGGTCTGCAGGGCCGGATTAAAGCAGGGGTTTTAGGGGCTGCAGCCCAGGGCCTCGAGCTAAGGGAGGCCCACAGGCCCATGGGCCGGATGCGGCCCGCTGCTTCTTTTCATCTGGCCCGTGGCAAGTCTCTGCACTGCAGGCTGGACACCAGTCCCTGAGCCTCGGCGCCCTCCCTACCCCCCGGGCTGGAGCCACGAGCATCGGCTCGCTGATGTGACCCTGTGGCCCCTAGGTGAGGGCCATCCAGGGAATTTCTTCACGCTGCCCCCGCCCCCAGCACTGGCTCCACAACTCCCATTGGCTGGGTACCGCAGCCAATGGGAGCTGTGGGGGCAGCGCCTGTGGGCACAGGCAGCGTGCACCATGCAGAGCAGCCTGGCCCCTCTGCCTAGGGGCCAGACATGCTGGCCACCTTGGGGAGCAGAGCACCGCGGAGCCAGGGAACGCAGAGATCCTGCCTTAGCCCTGCTGCGCGCCGACCAGGAGCCACCTGAAGTAAGCACCTCCCGGCCGGAGCCTGCACCCCGCACCCACTCCTGCACCCCAACTCCCTGTCCCATCCCTGGCCCCACCCCAGAGCCAACTCTCCCCTCCTCCCCCAAGCTGGAGCTGCACCCCTCCTCCACCCCAATTCCCTGCCCCAGCCCTGAGCCCACTCCCCCACTCCAGACCCCCAGAGGCCCCACAAAATCTAATAGCCCCGGGCCCACAGGAGAGTTAATCCAGCCCTGACTGTTTGTAGTTCCACTTTGTTTCAAAATGTGTCCCCCATAAACTACAAACTGCATGAGCTCACATAGACCATCTGTTCCTAATCTAAACCATTGAAAAATAATAGCTTACCAAAGTTTGAGCCTAAGAAAGGAAGTTACTCAATGTTTTCAAGCAAGTCTAAATTAGGCATCAAAAAACTGAGATGTTGCCTAATAAAATAGGAAAATTAATGTGAGGCTCTCACTCAGCTATGTTTAATTGTGCATACAAAATAACTCCAGGATGTAGAACTGCTAACTTCAAAGTTTTGATTTAATGCTCCTTTTAATCATGCTGAAATCTGTGGTTTATATATTCATGCATTAAAACCTAAAGTAAAGCTAAGGATAAAGAGCTACAGAAAAAAATTAGAGGCATAAGTGTAATATTGGCCCAAAGCCTCTATGGATCTTGTACTTGTAAACTGGTTCTTGTTATTTTTACAAGCATGTTCTTGTCCAGTACTAAGGCAACATCAATTATATCCAGAGGAAAATGTCTCAGCTTGTCAACTTCGCTGACAATGACATTGGGAGCCAGGTGACACAGCAAGGATAGGGGAAAGCTATTTTGTGTTCCATAAAAGTTAAAACTTGCAGGGTTTGTTTGTTTGTTTGTTTGTTTGTTTGTTTGTTTGTTTAAACTAGGTTTAAGATAAAATATTTTCCACGCAGAGGTAGAGGAGATGGAATCTGATGGATCAGATCCTCTGTCCACAAAACATTACATTGGAATGCCTTCTGTTGAAAAGAAGTAGCATCAACAATATAGTTTAACAACTTCACTAATGCTATAAACAGAAAACAAAGTGAGCTAAGACAGCTTTTGTCAACTGAAATATCTCAGTGATTGAATTGGGAGGAAGAGAAGTAACAGCATTCTTCCCAAATAAGCAATAGTATGTTCCAGTTTTATCTCAACACTTGGAGCCAATTTATGGCCCAAATCCTTCTTCCCATACCTAAAACTCCTACTGTTATGTCTTCTCCGCTAAAAGAATGCACTAAAATGGCCCCAATCCCTTTCCCAATTGTCCTTTCACTTTCCATCACTTCTACTGTTGCTGGGAGAGAGGTCAGAGATCATTACCAGAGCCATGTACTTGAGCTATGGAAATCTGATCTTTAAGCATGCATGGTGTTTGCGTATTTATATGAGTGTCACAGGGTGGCTTGCCCTTGAGGGCTTGGGGCTAGCCAACCCTAATTATGAAGAAGGCATACCTGGGCTGGATCAGATAATTCACTATAAAAGGCAGCAGCTAGCTGAAGTAAAGGCAGAGTAGAGGACACTGAAAGAATTAAGAAAGGGTTCTGCAGGGAAGACCCTGCTGCACCAGAGGGTTTGAGAACCAGAGGCTTGGGAGTGGTCTGCCAAAGCTGAAAAAGCCCCAGACAGTCCCGGGAGTAGGGTGTGGCTGAGAAGAGGAGAACACCAGGGCCAGAGAGCTGTGCTCCAACAGAGAGGGCTGGGACTGGTGGCTTTGGGTGGAGCACATTGTGACGGAGGAAGAGCTCTGGGCGTGGCACAAGAACCAGCGCTGAGTAGGAATGTTTGTATGTTCTGATTATGGATTTTATTTTGGGGACCCTGAGGACTGTTTGAACCATTTCTGTTATTAAACCAGCCGTGGGTGTGCAAGGTTTATTTGTTTATATTCACCATTTTGTTGAATTGTCATCTTGGATTCATACAAGTTGTTGTTTGGACTCCATTTTGAGTGTCCTTCTTGTTAGAACTTTGGCGCCTTTTTCTCCAAACAGCGGGAAGAAAGGGCAGGAAAAGGGCATGTGACTAGACTGTATAAATAGCCACCGCGCCCAGCACAGGGTGCTGTCTATCTGAGAGGCAGCCCATGTTCTGTTTATTTGTGCACGCATCATGAGTCAAGACCCATCTCTGTTACTTACCTGGAAGACCATCTCCTGTATCCAGATCCATGTTCCTCCTGTGTCCCACCAGAGCGCAGTTGAAGGTCCAGATTCGACTGGTAGCTGTGACACATGTGAGACACATCCAGCTGTTTGCTCATCTCCATCCATGCGCCAGAAGTTATCTACCTGCAAGTAAAGTTGTGCTAGTATGCCCATAACTTAAGGGTTTATAGTGGGACCTTGGCTTCATTGTCTGTGGGAATAAACCTACAAGCTATTTTACTATTTTCCTGTCATACTGTTAAATTTCCCTTCAGGCTGTTTGCCTTGTTTGTCAAATAAACCCTTTTTTGGTTTGCACCTTAACATTGAGTCACTATTACTTAACTGTAAACAAGGCGATAGAGATACTGTTCCTGAGTCCAGAATATAGCATTTCATTCAGTTAAATTTCCCTTGATAACAGATGGGGATGCTGTTAGCCACAAGAGAGACTATGTGGAGTGCTTTAAGGGACCCGCAAGAGGGGGCTCCCAGACGCAGGGTGCCTGAAAAGTGACCACAAGAGGATGCTCGGGACATAGCAATCCTGGTACAATGAGGTATTGAATATACTAAGGCCATGTCTACACTTACCAGGGATAGACGCTGCTGTGATCGATGCAGCTGGGGTTGATTTAGCAGGTCTAGTGAAGACCACAGACCACTCTCCGGTTGACTCTGGTACTCCACCGCAGTAAGTTGACCTAAGCTATGTCAACTCCAGCTATGTTATTCACGTAGTTGGAGTAGCATAACTTAGGTCAACTTACCCCCGTAGTATAGACAATGCCTTATTTACAAACACTTGATGAGCACATACAAAATCCCCTCCCCATCCCTACCCCCCAAAAATCAAGTGTTTGAGCCATACTCGGTCTAAACTTTACTCTGGAACAAGCAGGAAGAGAAAGCACTTCTCCGCCAACCCACATGCACCTGTTCTAGGGGCAGTCAAAAAGTCTGCACCTTGCTCTCAAAGGGTAAAACTCACCCCATGCAGAGAGCTTGCCCAAGGTCTATGTAATGCTTCATTACTTAAGTCCCACGTAAGCCCTATTCTGAGGACTAAACAGGTGCAGAGGCCTTGTCCATGTCTGCACCAGAGGTGCCAATTATCACATTACCCCATGTGTGACATTTTATGCAAGTTACTTCATAAGAATATGCCGATTTGCAAATAATGTACATGTGGCCTAGAAATGTCAGTTGAAATATACCTGCATGGTGTTAGTGCTGGTGAGAGGTGTCAGTTTGATGATCCTGATAAATGAGGTCCTTCATTTAGCTACAGGGCAAGCTTCCCACACACATACACTGTCCTACCTCTACCATGATGAGGAGAACTTCCTCAAGTGGTAATGGGTAGTTCAGTTTCCATGACCCTTGCAGATCTTGGCCTCTCTGCTAAAACAATCGATTAGTGCAAAGTGAGGGGCTGAATTTGTGTTGTGGGGGCTGAGATCCATCAAGCACCAAGAAGATGGGAGCAACTTTTAATCCCTACTAAAATGGGATTGATTTGACATGGTGACCTATGGGTGAAAGGTTCTATCACTCCTTAGGAAGCTCTGGGCAGCCAGTCCTCTAATAAGAGCTAGCAGCACCTTTGAGAATGAGGTTTCCTTTCTGGAAAGACAAATTTATTAAATCCAGTTCTGAACTTTTTGGAGCTTAGCCTGAAACTCTGCGTGACTATTTGGACACACAGGCAAAATCTCCAATACACTGGGCTTGAGCTCCTTCAAACACCCTATAATATGTTGCCCCACTCTGTTCTTAAAGGGTCAGCTCCCATTAACCATCATACAAACCTTAAAAACACAAAACACAACATCCACATTCAGTTTACACAAAATATTTAGTAATATAATATTGTTCAAGAATTACATTTATTCCAAGGTCCTCATAATAATGGAGGGTGTCATATTTCCCCATGTGGGTCATCAGCAGACTACAACTTTAAGATGAAGCAGAAACCTCTTCCATTTGAGCTCTAGAAATACCTAGTGGTGAGAGCAGGCTGTTTATCCAACCTTTAGAGTGAGACAACACATATTTTGCTAGGCAACTATTTGTGAGACAGCACTGGAATGTTGGATACCAGGATTCCTGGAGTCTATTTCTGGCTCTGGGAATACATTACAGTCTAGTGGTTAGAGACAGCATACGGATGCACATAGTTTGACGTTCTTTGTGAAAGCATTGTGGCAAAGTAAATGATACTTAAATCCGTTGTATCAGTTCTGTTTTCAGCTCTGCCTCCAGTAAGTTTGTGTATGTTAGCGTTTCTGAAAAATAAGTGGCCCCCTGTTTCCCCTCATATAGGAATAAAAAGCCTTGCTTAAAAATAGTTATGAATTGCTCAAAAATGTTAACAGCAGTCAGGGGGAAGACCTGGGACTAGGACTTGTGGTCTTCTTGCTTGCAGTTGAAGGCACACTTCACTAGGCTGTAGATTGCTAGAAAATGTCTCTCTCACACACATTCTCTCTCCCCCTTCTCCCATACCTGAGATGCAGGAAAGCATGACAGACCTGCTGAATGAGCAAGTGTCACACAAGACAAGTAACACTTGGTAGATCTGCTGCTCAAGAGTGAACAAGATATGGGGAAGAGTCCATGCCACCACTGAACAGTTCAAAGAGTGTGATGAGGCATTAGCAGAACCCCACTTCCTTTCTGTGTGAGCCATAGCTGGGTGCAGAAGGGAGCACATGATGTACCAGTAAAAAAAACAGTAGCGACTGTTGATTCATTGTGCACTACTTCAGGAGTGCAGCATCAGGCACTGAGAAAGCATTATTTTTTTTTAATGTAATTTAATTTTTAAATGTTTTTGAACTAATATTTTTGTTTGGTTGGTTTCATTTTTAAAAAAGATTGACAGTGTAAAAGTATAAGTTAAGCCAATCCAAAAACTCAACTTTGCAGGCTTTTTAGGACTGAGCCAGCTGTTCTAGAAGTCTATGGCATTATGGAAATATGTTCAGACCCTTTCTCAATAGTATTTTATCATTTATAAAGCTTTCATTACCCTCTGCCTACAGTACCTCCATCCCCAATAGTTCCCATCTCTCCAACTGATCTAACCTGGCTCAACTCTAGATGTAGGGTGACCAGATGTCCCGATTTTATAGAGACAGCCCGATTTTGGGGTCTTTTTCTTATATAGGCTCCTATTACCCCCCATCCCCTGTCCCGATTTTTCATATTTGCTGTTTGGTCACCCTATCTAGATGCAACATCTGCATAGCAGGTGAGCACAACATCAGTTTGTGCTTCAGAAGTGCTGACTTAAGGCATGATTCAGCTCTGATTTACATCAGGAGCAACTCCATTGAGTTACACAGGTGTGACTGCAGACTCCAGTCCTAAATGTGGCTGGAGAGTTGGATGAATGCAACTGGAAGGCACGAAAAGCTCTACCTTCTCAAAGCTATTTAAAATGATGGGGGGGGGGAAAGGTGGGACGAAAGTCTGGGAAGGTCAGGGAAGTCAAAAAGTCACGCGAATAGCAATTTAAGAAAAGCTGTCTAGGATGTCACTTTAAAATCATTTTTAGGGCTTTGGTAGAACTATTTCCCTTTTTAAACACACTTTAAAAAGCAAGTTAGGAAATGGGACTGAAATTGCGGTTGGCATAGAAAGAAACAAAGCAGCAAAACAAAACAAAAATCAACCATTCGTCAATTACTGAAACTTCTCATCTAAATGTTTGTAGTTCAAAAATAGAAATTATTTGTAAATACATGAGCTTTAATCAGTATGCAAAAAAACAAAGCCGATAATTAAAGGTTCAAAATAAAGATTTAAACTCAAATGTAGTTTTGCAACTGCTGTTATATCCAGATTACAAAATTCCTTTCACACAACGCACATAGCATCCATTGAGACTTAATGACTTTCTGCAGCTGGGGTAGAATGAATTTGAGTTCTTTCTGTTCCGAGTTATTTACTTCTAAAAGAAAATTCTCCATGGCAACTGGCCAAAGGGACTTGTCTCTTTAGTGTGTGAAATGTGAGTAGATAAAACTTGACACCATATTTCATCCCTTCGTCTTCCTTCATGTCTGCATTCCTAACAGTAAATTATGGGGTGTCACTGACCATTCGGGGTGACAAGGAGCAGTTTGTTCAAAAAAAGACCAGGGAAGATGGAGAAAGAAAATAGTGCAGCATTTCAAAACAATCCATGAAACTATAGTGGGATTTCCCGCCCCCCCCCCCAACACCACCACCACAGTGAAGAGAAGTTTAAATTGAGCAATCAGTGAGGTTCTCTTTTCTCTTTCAAGAATGTGATATTTACTCATTTTGGTTCACTTTTAAAATAAGTGTTTATCACTTTAAATGAAGTCAGTGGGAATTTGTGTCTATTTGATACATACACGTGTGCCTGCACAGACGCATCTCATTCATTACTTCTTTACGGGGACACATTTATCGCCAATATTGAGGGTCTGACAAAATACAGTAAGCTTCTTCAGCCAAAGCTGGTTATGAAACAGGCAGTTAGGGACATCTCATTTCAAAGTGGAATTTGGGAAACAAGAGGCATCCTGGGTAATGCTTTGCAAGTCACTGAGGTTAAATATGATTTGGTAAGACTGATTTCCCTAAGGATTTCAGTCACCCAAGGGTAAAATAGCAACCTTGGACACATGCTTCACCCTTCTTGGAGCTCATCTGCATGATGCATCTGTTGCTTTAGCTAAGAGATAACTAGCACTGTGATCAGTTCCCTTTGCACCCTGGAATTGTTTCTAATTTCTGAGTTGAAGTAAAAAAAAATTACAGATATGTGGAGAAGTCCTGTCCAGGAAAGTTTAGGGGGTTTGTTTTTGATTTGTTTAAATGCCTGTATCCAAAAAGACATTTTTGTTCAAGAAAAACTGAAAGGAACGGACTCTAAATGATTAAATGAAGAAGAAGTTATAAAGCCACTCCGCAGCATGCTATATTTAGTGTGCATGGCTTGATAGCTTGTGTTTACATATAGTATTTAGTTGTGTTTGTGCTTCAGCTTGCCCCAAAGGTCTGCGCTTCTTTCCAAGTACTGGGTTAATGGGACACTGTTAACTCAGTTTACATCCAAAGTTAGAATGGTGTGACACTTTTTAGCAATCTCAGTGTTCAGCGGCTCCCAAGGACATTCTGATTACTTTCACTTACTATGGGCTTGCCTTACTTTAAATTTCAGGTACAAACAAATCACAGGATGCAAAGCAAAATTCTGTCAATCCCATTATGTTTCACCAGGTTTTGTCAGATCTGCACAAAACCAAGGACCAGATTGCCAGCACCTGATAAGATAGGTTTGTGCTGCTGGAGTGCTGCAAACTAGCCCTAAAGTGGCTGATGAGGAGTCTCCCAGAGTCAGGAGAGTTTTATTCTGGCTCCACCTGGCCCCACACCCTCCTCCCCACAGGAGCAGGGATTCATGTCAGCACTGGCTGAGGCAAGAGCAACATTCCTGGGGAGAGAAGCGGAGCCAGAGAACAAGGCACTCCACCAATCCCCAGCTAGTGAAATGGTCCCCAGGGGATTGTTCTAGCATGAGCATGTGAGAGCAGCTGGTTTTTCCGGAATGATTTTGAATCAAAGTAATCACTGGAACCGGGAACAGTCAAAAAGTTTGCTAACCTTTGCAATTCTACAGCTCTGTCAAAACTGAAGTTTGATTTTATATGTATATATATAAAAAGCGGGAATTTGAATATGAAGGAATATGTTAATAAGGAGAGATCCAGGGGCCAGATTCTGAAGTTCTTATTCAGTCTTTGCTCGGCCTGTACTGTAGGAAATCTTCTACTGGAGTTACATGACAACTGGATCCATGAAAATCAAGAAGTGACTATAAACAGAAGTAAAAACGATCAGCCTGGGTTTATTGTCCCAGCTGTGAGAAATGTGAAAAGCAAATTAGAGTTTTCAAATTGAATCATCTCAGCTTTTTATTAATAGGAGAGAAGTAGGGGAAATGCTAATATATTGTTTCTCCTGCAGCATTTACTTTTACAAGTAATCTCATGGAAATCAATGGGATTACATGTTGGGATAACTGTTCACCAGTGGGAATAAGGGATTATCGATCATCTCAGAAAATGAAAGTAAGTGATTCTGTTTAAATCCTGCACACAGAGAAAATTTCTAAGCACAGTACATTCTGAAGCGCTGATGTACAGAAGAGGAGAAAAACTAGTATGTTTTGCCACAATTTTTTAAGCGACAGTGAAATCCTTCTGCGATGGTTCCAGATAAACCAGCACTCCTAGTCTTCTCTAAGGAGGATGGAGGATAGCCCATAGCCCTCATCCTCTTCAAGAATGCAGAGTGTATTGGACCCACTAATCCCTACACACAACAGAAATATTTATAATGGAACTAAGTACCAAAGAACGCAATTGAGGCTACATTGTAGCTGACCACTACACAGATTAGCAAGGTGGGAAAGGAGGCTCCCTAAGAACAGCTACTAGATCACTAATGACCCTAATCATGGTGGGAAAGAGTGGGGAAGGAGGAAGGGGAAATAGGCCTCCATCTGTGAAGCTGGCCGGCAATGCAAAGGAGGGGATACTGAATCTTTTGGAGTGGCATAGCAGAGGGCACACTGCCCCGCACATCTGGAAGCTCCAGGAGGCAGTGTGTCCTGCACAGAACTGTGGTGAAAACCACCACAGAAAACATGGTACTGCCAATAATTTACAAACCACCATTATGACTAGGCACCAGCAAGTGGGTTCAGGACAGTGTAAATTAGAGATGGGACCTAGGCTAAAAGCCCAGGTCTGAATTCTCACAAACTTTTGGAAAGTTAGAATCTCAATCCAAGTCTGAAGTTTGTGGCTGGCTTGAACCCATATAATCTCTGAGCCTGAGTTAAGACCATATAAAGGACAAAAACTGTGTCAAGGAAACACCACACCCTTTGCTCCATCATGCACCTTTTTGTTCCAGCTGTCTCACTCATCTATGCTATTATATCTGCCCCTTTCCCTGTCCTCACCCCAGCAATCTTCATGTTAAACTCTTCCACAAGCTCTACTACAGCAGACACCCACAACCTAATCTCCCTCTCTTGGTAGCAGAATAGGAAAAGGCTGCTCAGGGTCTCATCTTACTTTTTAGTAGCCTCCAAACTACAAGGTGAAAGGGAATGGCAGCAGAACCACTCTATTTTAAACTAGAAGTTAATAGCTACAGGCGTTTACATGCATATCCTGTGGTTTGAGAAGCTCTCAATCTACCAGGTTGGCAGGGTCTTAGGCAGAGATCAGAATGGCAGCCATCAAAGCAATCCCCACACAAGCGACTCTGGACGATGTGGAAGTCACTAGGTCTCTGTTGTACTGTGAGGAGAGAAAGAACCACTGCTTTCTCTTACATACCTGCAAACACACTGCTGGAGAGAGAAAGACAGAAGGGGCCAGATAGCCTCTTGCACCAAGATCCATTCTAGGCAAGAGAGGTGGGGAGCCAGGAAGGAGCAATCTACACTCCTTGATTCTCCTGATGCTTCTCCACTGGACCTAGCTCATAAGCATAAGTTAGAGCATCTTAAGAGGCTACTCTAATGCATCATCTGACTACTGTTACTATTGGACCATATATCAACTGAGACTTGGCAGAATAAAGGTGTGTTCATTGGCCTGCTAAACCCAGGGTTGTGAGTTCAATCCTTGAGGGGGCCACTTAGGGATCTAGGGCAAAATCAGTACTTGGTCCTGCTAATGAAGGCAGGGGGCTGGACTCGATGATCTTTCAAGGTCCCTTCCAGTTCTAGGAGATGGGATATTTCTATTTATTTATAATTTATCATGTTCCCTCCCACTCCCAATACGTGCCCTCCTGCCGGGCAGGGGTAGTTGTTGCAGGAGTTGTCAACATCCCTTTATGCCAAGGGAATCCTCAGCTGGCCAGCTAAGGCCAGATTCCGCCATTTTGTGCCTCCAGAGTGGTGCATAATGGAAAGAACAGCGGAAGGGAATCTGGCCTAAGGATGGTGAGAAGAAGAAGAAGATGATGCTTGAATAATGGTCACTAATTCCCATTCCTCAAAAATGTTTCCATTCCACATCTGACAAAACTGACACTCTTTGAAGATTTTTGTGAAAAAACAGAGAGAGAGAGAGAGAGAGTGTGTGTGTGTGTGTGTGTGTGTGTGTGTGTGTGTGTGTTTGTCCTGAATTTAGTGTTCTCTGTTGTGGCCCACTGAGGCAGTGTTACTCCTGGGTCTCCTGCATTTCAGCTAAGTGCCCTAACCACCAGGCTATTGTCTATTCCTCGGTTCCCCCTTGGTCATGTTTTGACCAGAAATGCCATCCTGGACTTGAGAAACTTTTCTTGGCAAAAGTTTCAACACAACTGGTACATTCCCATTAAAAGTTTTGGTTTCAATGGATCAGCATTTTCCAAAAAAAAAAAAATCATTTTATTGAAAAAATTCCAACCAGCTGTAATGCTGGTGTCATAATCTGAGGAGCACATGGTCAAGCAATGCTGCAGTGGAAAAGTCACACAAAGGACTGGCTCAGAGTCATCCACGTGGATCTCAAATGCCACAAAAATTAAAATAGCTTTTGAAAAACCCGGGGCTGGATCTAGGAACAGAGAAGTGGTTTATCAACTCTAAAATGGGGATTTGGCAATTCTATGTCAGCCCTTTAACAAGATTTCAAAATAGTTGGTTTTGATTTAGTTTCCTCTTTTAAAGAAAATTATTTTCTAACTACCCACAGCAGATTGCGTAAGAGTTCACATGAGAAGTCAAAATGGCTAACAAAGGAAAATGGCACTTTAATGGTTGAATCACAATATCACTCCAGTTTCACTCCAGTTTCTATCATCATCTTTTCCACATAATGGGCCAGATGCTCAGCTGGCATTGCTCCACTGATTTCAGTGGAGAAACTCTATTCAAACCAGCTGATGATCTGATCCAGCCTTCCTCACGCTTAGCCTCCCCCACATGGAAAATTTTTCAGACAAGTCAGAGATGAACCAGAAAAGCTGTTTGTGAGTTATGAGGCTTTGGAAAGTGATGGGTTTTCAAAGTTCTCAAAATTGTTTGTTTTTTTTGTTGGTCCACTCAGAATTCTAAAAGGGTGATGCTCATACATCAAACTTGTTTTCTGCACAATCCTTTAAAGGAACTGGCACATAGGACGAAGCGTGACTGCAAACATTTTTAAAGGTATGGTCTGCATGCATTAAGTCTGATGCGAGTCACAAGCTTCATCCCACATCATCTAACATTTCTTTAAAAAAACAATAGTATGTTTCTACCCCTTTTCATTGCAAAAAGCCTTACAAATATTAGTCACTTGGATCCCAATCCTGCAAAGACTTACACACCTGCTTAAAGCATGTGAGTAGTCCTGAGGAGATCATGTGGACTTCAATGGGATACTCACTGGAGTAACTTACATGCATGATCAGTTCTTTTCAGGATTGGGGTCTAAGACTTGAAAGTTTGTCATGATGATTTTTGTAAATATCACAGATTATGCACAGTCCCTCTTGCTGTGCTTTTGGCTGCATGACCTCCAAGATTCACTCCTTTCCACCCACCACCGGAGCATCTGCCTTGAATTCTTGTTCCTTGTAACTGGTGACTTCACATTCACACACTACAGGGCACACTGATATGATGACAGAATGTTATAGTTTGAAGGAAAAAATGCTACAGTCTGTGGAGCTGTGAGTCTGCTGTAGGAACATTCAGGGAGAGTACCGTTCAATCTAGAACCATTATGGCTCATAGAAAATTAAAGTGGTAATTCATCCCTGTTGTAACCAGGGGCCTGATCATTCTCTCAGATGTATGCACATTACCCTCATTGGTTTCCATCGGCAGGTCTTTGTAACCTGGGAGAATTAGGCCCTAAGGGTGGGATTTTCAAAGCCACCTAGGGGATCTGGTTGCTTCATTTTCATTCATTCCCAATGGGAATGGGGCATCCAAATCCCTTAGGAGGTATTGAAAATCTCAGCCCAAATGTATTAACTTGGACAAGACCTACCCCCTGAAGGACCAAACTTCTTACTATGTATTACAGTCTCACCTTATTTACAGACTATTTTGGATTTTAACTATCAAAGCCATTGCTGCAGTAGCACCCAGAGACCTCAATCAGGATCAGTGCCTCATTGTGCTAGGCCCTGTATAAACACATTCAAAGACCACAACCCTCCCCAGGAGAGCTTAGAACTTAAGATGATTCCAGCAGAAGATGTTTGAAAACTGCCATTTTGTGTTGAATGATGGACTTTCAGCTGCCATCACTGAGACTGCACCACAAGAGCTGAGGAATCAGAAGAGGCCAAAAACCACTAAGATACGTATGGTAAAAAATCATGAGAGCTGATCTAACACTCTTCGCAAAAGTTAGTGATGGGTGAGGAGCAGAGTCCTAACATTTATAAGGGATTCTTTTAAGGGAGAGATACTAAGTTTGAATATGGGTAGCACCTTACTCCACAAAGGGGCCAGCTGAATTTCAAGGAAATTATGTATGCTTTAAGGTACTGCTCAATGTAAGGGTATCAGAATATGACCCTAAACTATTTCTCATCAACAAAAATCCAAAACTAATAAAACCCCACCCAGCACCAGTCTAGCTTCTCCCCAGTGAATCAATGAATATTGCTTTTCCAAAGAACAAATATTCCTAACTTACCAAGCATTCGTTTTTTACCCTTTTCAGATTATTTTTTTAGCATCTGAATGTCTGACTAATTTGTCCTTAGTTATTTTATTAAAAAAATAAAACAATTCTTAAGCTTAGTGCAGATTGTCTGTGATTAATGCCAGTGCAGAGATGACCACTGAGATCCCAGGCACAAAATTACATCTCCCTCCACCCCTTGCTCTTTGCTGTTACAATAAGACCAGACTGCCAGAAAATTCAAAATATATTCCAAGTGTTCACAAAAATGAAAAGGTTTTAAGAAGGCTGAGTCAGATTCATTGCAGTGGTATCAGTAGGAAAGCTTGCTTGCCCTGAAAATGTTTCCTACTCAGTTCCGTTTTCAACTTGAGAAGCCCTCTGAGATGCCATTTTTTTAAAATGGTGAAACTTTGGAAGAGGAAGAATACCACAGCTTTTTGCCTCTAGATCACCAGTTCACAGGGCCGGCTCCAGGCACCAGCTTGTCAAGCAGGTGCTTGGGGCGGCCGCTCCGGAGAGGGGCAGCACGTCCAGGTATTCAGCAGCAATTCGGCGGACGGTCCCTCACTCTGCCTTGGAGCGAAGGACCTCCTGCCAAATTGCCGCCGCAGATCGCCATCGCGGCTTTTTTTTTGGCTACTTGGGGCGGCCAAAACCCTGGAGCCAGCCCTGCCAGTTCAAATCCAGCCCAGGTGAATAGTGACTGACGTTTCACTCCATATTCTTTATGAAAATGCTTATGATATGAAGGACATAACTGAGATATACTTTATGCAAGAGGGGTCTTGCAAGGTACCATTACAAAGGTCATGATTTACTGAATGTGATTATCCAATTTGTATGCCTGTATCATTTCTGCATCTAAAGTTAGGAATATGGACTATGTAAGAAATTACAACTGAATGTGTATTGAGAAGACACCCACCAGACCGCAGGCCAGCAGATATGATGAGCCATCAGGAAGAAACAACAAGACTGTGAAGATACTAATCTCTCTCCCTCCTGGGACACGTCCAGGGACGTAACTGTGACACTACTAGCTGGGCCAGCGCAACCCATTAGGCGACCTAGGCGGTCACCTAGAGCACTACAATTTGGGGGGCGGTGACTGCGGCGGTATTTTGGCGGAGGGACCTTCCGCTGCCTCTGTGGGGGGCGGCATTTCAGGGCGGGACCTTCCACCGCCAAGGGCGGCAGAAAAGCTGGCAGCTCTCCTGACTACTAGGTCAGGTGGTCTTGTCACCTGATACTAAACATTACCTAGGATTTCTCGTAACCTTCCACTGGAAGGGAAAAGGGGGTCCAGTTTGGGAAACAAAGGATTCCCGCCTTATGTATATCTTATTTAAGCGTGGGGAAGAAGGCAAACGGCACTCCTACTCTCCATGGCCTGTCCGCCCAAGAAGAAAGACTGCTGAAGCCACCTGAAGGAAAGTCGGGGAGGAGTCCAGACAAAGACAGGGTCCAGTCTGAAAAGAAATATAACTGGAACTCTGAACCACAGAAACATTGCAACCTGCCTAAAATAATATTTAGGGTAAGAAAATACATTTTGTAACCTGTTTCTTAAGTATATTGAGCTTAGCTTGCATACTTTGTTTTAATTTGCTCAGTAATTTGCTTTGTTCTGTCTGTTATTTCTTATATTCACTTAAAATTCACCTTTTGTAGTTAATAAACTTATTTCTTGTTTATAAATTAATGGAGATACCCTATCTCCTAGAACTGGAAGGGACCTTGAAAGGTCATCGAGTCCAGCCCCCTGCCTTCACTAGGCGGACCAATTACTGATTTTTGCCCCAGATCCCTAAGTGGCCCCCTCAAGGATTGAACTCACAACCCTGGGTTTAGCAGGCCAATGCTCAAACCACTGAGCTAGCCCTCCCAGTTTATGCAATTTCTAACTTTGGGGGGGGGGGGCAAGAAATGTGTACATCTCTTTTCACATTGAGGAAGAGGGCAGATTTTTATGAGCTTGTGCTGTGCAGATTTTTCTATACAGCTCAAGATAGTATTATTTTGGGTTTCTCTCCCAAAAAGTGAGTGCTGGGGGAGTCCTCTCACACAAAGCTGACTTCAGTCTGTGTCTGCAGTGGGATGTGGCCCTACCTGTGTGTATGTGCTGCAAGAGGCCGGAGAGCCTAATTCAGCAAAGCAGGGAGAGGGAACCAAGGCTGATTGAGCGGGGGAGGCTCAGTGAAATCCCAGTACATCAGGTGGCATCCCAGAAGGGAGGGGTCCAACCTGTTACAGGGACCACATGTGAAAGCTGTTTGGTGGCGGTCCAGTTCCTGGTGGAAAAGTTCCATCTCAGGAAATGCCACCCCAGTGAACACAAATTAGCCTCCTTGTTGTCAGCCTCAGCAGGGATAGAATAGAGTATGGAGACTGAATTGCTTTCTCAGAATGCCTCACAATCTTATTTCTGGGGTGAAAACAGGTAAAGAGCTGCTAGGTGTTCCCCATAAAATTCCTCTTCGTGTCTGGGGTGAAGAGCCAGAAGGTCTTTTCTCAAAAGTACTGTTGGCTTCTGAGGTGAAGATTCCACAGGCTCAGGGATTTCTGCTACTGCCAATGAGGAAAGCAATCCCCAATACTGAATATTCAAAAGTAGGGAGAGCACACAGAAGCTCATCTTCAAAGCCTAATGGACAGTTTTTCCAAAGCTATAAGCCTAAAAAAGACTAACATAATGTGCCAAGGAGTTGAGGAAGCACCCTCCATCAAGATCAACAACTATGAACTTGAAATGGTGAACGAGTTCACATACCTGGGGCCCACTATTGCAGTCAACCTTTCACTTGAGACAGAACTCAACATCCACATTGGAAAAGCCGCTACAACAATGTCTAAACCAAACAAGATGGTATGGCAAAACAACAAACTGACAGACCACACAAAGATCTGTGTGAATCGTGCCTGTGTTATCAGCACACTTTTGTATGGGAGCAAGACCTGAATGTTATACTTTCATCAGGAAACGAGGCTCAACAGCTTTCAGATGCGTTGCCTTCATCGAATCTTTGGAATCTCCTGGAGGGACAGAGTCACCAACACTGAGGTGCTCAAATGGGCCAGCATACCCAGCATGCAAACACTCCTCAAACAGAGATGCCTCCACTGGCTTGGGCATGTGTGCCGAATGAATGATGGGAGCATCCCAAAAGACATCCTCTACGGTGAATTGGCATTTGGAAAAAAATCCAAAGGACACCCAAAATTGCATTTTAATGATGTGTGAAAGCGAGACCTCAAAGAAATAGACATGGATGCGGACAAATGGGAAGATCACACTCAAGACCACAGACTTTGGAAACAAGAGCTTAACAAAGGTCTCCAGAGTTATGAGGAGAAGCAGTCCATCTTAGCAGAGGAGAAAAGAGCTTGCAGAAGGCAGAGCCCTGAAAGGGTCGAAACATCACCTTTAAATGTGACAGATTCAGTAGAGATTGTCTCTCTCAAGTAGGTCACTTCAGACACGTTCGTGGCTGCCATAAAATCAACTGAGTAAATTCTTTACCTCTCTGGGGTATATACCCATGGTCTCTCGAGACCGAAGGATACCTACTAGTAGGGGGTAGATGACAAGAAGGCAGGAAAGTGGTCTGCTTCTGGGGGAGGGCTGGCTGAGGAGATTGCAAATGGTCTTTCAAAAGATTCAGAGATTTAGATAAACAAATGGCCTGTTCCGTACCTGTATTTTCACTGTTCTGTGCCTCTACTGTCAAAATAGGCCAGTTCAGCTGCTGAACAGAAATACAGGCCCTGTTGTATACTTCCAGATACTGCATAGTGTCCATACACACATCAGGCCACCATGTAATATAACCATAAGTAGTAATTATACTACAAGAAATATAGGGAGAACATCAAGTTCCTATGTGAACTGATACAGGATGGTTTTCCATGAGCGCACATGCATGTTTGTGCATGCATGCACACACAGAGTAAAAGGTTAAGCATTAAGGCTCCCTTGTAACATGATCTTTTTTTTTTTAAAAGAAAAGCATCAAACAGAACCTCATCAATCTGCACGAAAGGGAAGGGAAGGGAAGGGAAGGGAGGAGGGATAGCTCAGTGGTTTGAGCATTGGCCTGCTAAACCCCGGGGTTGTGAGTTCAATCACTTGAGGGGGCCACTTAGGGATCTGGGGCAAAAGCAGTGCTTGGTCCTGCTAGTGAAGGCAGGGGGCTGGACTCGATGACCTTTCAAGGTCCCTTCCAGTTCTAGGAGATAGGATATCTTCATTAATCAAGAACATCTAGTGTGGGTTGCCAAGGTTTAGCGACGAGCAAGAACTGGGTAGGGAGGAGCACCTAGTAGCACTGGCAAATTATAAGAGTCCTACCTTGCTTCAGGACATTACAGGGAGGGGGCAGGCAGTGGTATAGTGATCCCTCATTGGCCTGCACACAGCATGACATCACCCACTCTTGACTTGCTGTTGTCCTCATCACAAGTCCAGTGCCTTGTTGACCTGTATTTCAGTAAAATGCAAACCCAAACATTCCATATAAAAAAAGAGGCAGTGTTTACCCAATTTAGCCAAGCCACTTGTATTTATGACTCCTGGAAATCCAGAAAACAGCAGATAACCTATAACTAGAGCTATATATTATACAGAGGTTGGTATCAGCTGATGCAAGTAGACAGACAGCTGAGGTAATTCAAAGGACTATGAGAAGAAAAGCTCAGATGACTCAGATATGAACGTGTAATGGCATCACTATGTACCATGTCTAACGGCATGGCACACACAATATTATTTCTGCAGGGCCTGTGTATGCTCATCAGCTCTGGCATGATATTCTTATTGATACTCATGCTCTTGGAAAGGTAGTGTCCATTTACATTCAATCAAAAAACTCCATCAACCCAATACAATGAACAGTAATATCCAGAACAGACATCTAATTGATTCAATGAAAAAAGCTACTGGTGACAATGCACCAAACTAAGACCCAATACTTCAGTTGGATCCAGGCAGACAGTGCCTGCACTCATGTGGAGCCCTATCGCACTTAATGGGGCTGCATGTGGACACAATGGTCCACCCATGCTGTCCAGTTGCAGGATCAAAGTTTATGTTTTAAACACCCCTATAATGGGGTTGCGCTCACCTCTGACAAGTGCCCCCTGACCAAGTGTGTGTGCCTGCACGCTCTCTGTTTGTGGTGGGTCTTTGGAGACTCAGCCCTCTGGCCAAGTCACACACTGTCTGTGTGATAAAAGCAAAGCAAAGCAAACCCCTTCTGGGGTATAAGTCCATCAGGGAGCCTATTTCAGTGCCCTCTGTGAGTTCCTTTGATCTGCAGCCCTATCCTGGGGCCCACTCTTCAATAAGTCCAACAGCGCCTATCACAGTACCATGGTCCAAACTGTCTCTCAGCCCCTTCTGGGCTCCCTCGAATTGTCCCTGCTCTTTAAGCACTCCCAGCCCTGGTGTGGGGCCACGTCCCCCAGGGCTCCCTTCCTAGAGACTCTTCGCCTCTCTGGGCCTTTCTGGCCCCAGCTCTTCAGCTGAGCCACTAAAAGAGTTCAGTTCCCCTTCTGGGGTGCATCAAAGTCCAGGCCACTTTCCCAGCGGGGGGAATCTGGGCCTGCCCTCTACTCCGTGTCCCAAGCCAGGGACACTATAGATAGTAGCCATCCACCATGTCCCTTTAAATAAACTGCATTGCTGCAACAATTCCCTGGACCACTTCCCCTGTGGCTCCAGCCAGGCACACCACACACTCTCCTTCAGGTCTAGCTAGAGACTGATCTCACTCTGGCCCTGCAGCTCTTCTTTTATTAGCATGCTGCCCTCCGATTGGCTTCTTCCCCCACAGCTGCTCTAGGCAGCTTGGAGGACCTCTCTACTGCCCTCTCTACTGGGGCAGAGTGTGGCAGGGCCACAAGGCGCCAGCAGGGGGCCTCCAGGCCTAATCAACCCCGTCACAAGCCCACATCCCAATGCATATGGGTTCCATAAACATGCTACAAGCATATCACCAATGTGACATCCATCAGACAAATAAATGTTTCCTTAGTGATCATAATCCTCTAGCTGCCAATCACCACCCATACCATACAGCACCACTGATATACACTGCAGTGCCATATGCAGAGCAGAAAATGTGCAAGTGAAAGTTGCCTTAAGAAGCTTTAACTCGCTCCTGTTTTCTTACCCTGCTGTGGGAGGGTATTACACCAAGTAAGGGATGTGGCTCTGACCACACCTCTTTTTTGTACAGCATGCACAGAACGTGAGCAAATACACCTGTGCACCATATGGACTGCTTTGGTCCTGGGAATCCTAAAATAGCATCATTTTTATGTAATTTACACCCTTTTTTAGATTATTGGATGGGACTTGCACCACACACCAGATGGGATCATCAGGTACCAGATGACTGAGACCCAAAGTAACACCCATGCAGTTGGCACCTATGCTACAGTCTCTGAGTGCTACTGTCATAGCAGAATTAGCGGTCAAACCACAGTGGAGCTTGCATATTTTGGCAATAGCTCAGCTAAGAGCTTTCAACTGAAAAAAATCCTCTCGACTCAGGGCAACAGCAAAGGAAAATCAGACAATCCCTGAGAGTACCCTTGAGGCTGGAGTGTAATAAAGATTAGCTATTGCCCTCCTCCTCCTCCTGTTTGTTGGGATTATTTAGACAGAGCTGGCAAATGTTATCCTGACACTGCTAATGGTGGTATTGCTTCAGCAACAGCTGATGAGGAATCCCAGGACCCATCCATTTACAAAACAGAGTCAGTAGAGGTGTCTGCCTGTCTATGGGGTAAGAAATGTATTTGCTGCCCTTTTGCTATGAGTCTGAAATTGTGCTCAGCCAAAAGGTTCAGGGAGTATTCAGATGCAAGCTGTGTCATGAGCCCCACAGGCATTTGAATACCTGTACTGCCAAAGGAGTTTCAGCCTGCAGATATGTTTGTATTCCTCAACCATGTACTGCTGGACAGGATAGCTAGTACTGCTAGCCTCAGCTTAGTGAAAAGCCTACAGCCTTATAAGCTGCAACGTTTATTTTCGCATAGAATTGGGAAGGAAAGGGACGTCTGCTGATACTGTGCTGACCAGTGTAATTTCTGAAAAAGGAAGTCTCATAGCAGTAAGATAATATGCAACATATTTAAAAACAAGTTCATCAAGGCACCCTTTGTTCCTTTCATAATGTTTGTAAATTGCACATTGTGCTAGCGGTTGGGGGAACCCGTCATTCCAGCTTTACGGCAGGAATGGGGGGGGTGTGGTGGGGAGACTATGTTTGACAGTATTCTACCAGAGGAACATGAACTAAGTTTTTGGTGTACACTGTTTCTGAATTCAGTATAACAACACTTTACATTTCTCTAGCACCTTGTACCCAAGAATGTCAATGCACTGACGAATGTAACCTCTCAAACTCACCTGCAAAGTGGTATCATCACCCCCAATTTAGAGATGAGGAATTGTGCGAAGAGGCTAAGGCCAACATTTTCAAACTGGGATGTCTAAAGCAAATCTTATTTAGGCACCTGAAGAAGCAGCCAAAAGTGCTGAGCAGCCATTACCCCTCCAAGGTCTGAGCACTCAGCATCTCTGAATTGCAGACCACTTATCTGCATGTCCAATGCATGATTTAGATACTGAACTTTAGGCTCCCAAGTCTGAAAATATTGACCCAAATGTCTTCTCCAAGTTGACTCAAAATCCATTGGCAGAGCTAGGAAGGGAACTCAGACTCAAGTCTTTTGTTTTAGACAAAAACCTTGCTCCTAAACATTTTATTTACTCTTTTGGAGGCACATGTAATGGCTTGCATAAATGAGAGAGGTCTGGGATCAGCACCACTGCCTAACCCCTGCCTCCCACCCCAATACTTCCCAGCAAGGGAGGGAGAAGAGATAAGATATCCAAGAGAGACACAGGATCCTCCCCTTGGAAAGGGCTCTGAGTTACTACAGAAAATTCTTTCCTAGGAGTCTGGCTCGTAGGTCTTGCCCACATGCTAAGGGTCAAACTGATCACCATAGGATATGTGTCTATTACAAGAGTGAGTGAGTAAGGTTCTGTGTCCTGCAATGTGCAGAAGGTCAGACTAGATCATCTTGATGGTCCTTTCTGGCCTCTAAGTCTATGAGTCTATGAGAACCTGTCTCCTAACACCCTGCCTGGGGACACTGGAAACAAAGACGGCTCCACAAATAATACAGATGTGTTGGGAGGGTCCTAGGAGAGCAGTGAGCAAAGTGGATTCTGTCATTCCTCACCAGCTGCCAAGCTCCCCTGCCCAGATAAACAAAATTTCAGATACTCCATGGAATTTTCAATGTTCTTATTTTGGTTAACAAGGAATTTCAGATAACTGAATGTGAACTGTATTGTATCCCTAGGAATACAGGAAGTGAAACATTTTCATTGGAACCATTCATCAAAATTCCAGTGCAGGTAAGCAATGAATAGGAAGAGTATTGTTATAATCTCATGAACTATAAATCTCTACTCATTCATTTGTATATGAATTCACACTTTATTTCTCATTATAATAGCTGAAACCTAGATTGTTCTAACAAGGATTCTGCATGAGCTCCGGCACCCAGGATGGATGAGTAGTTGGACATTACTTGGGGCAAATATAATACTGCAGTGTGTCTTATAATGGCTGTGCTCCTAGATGTTAACTAGCATGCATTTGAACACACCTGTCCAGTAAGCAATGTAACATGACATTCCTGGGTGGGTTGAACCCAGCTCCTTTGTATCTAAATGCATGAGCCTCTTGTGTCTGAGCTAAAAGACCAGTTCTCTTAGCCAACACTCTAGCAGGCTCATCAATCTCTGTATGTGGCCAGGCCAGTAGAGAGAGACAGAGCGCCATGCTGAATAAATTTGCACACAAAAACGGGGCCAACCCGTGCCACAATATTTGGATCAACACTTTGAACACCTTACAGTTCAGAGGGGTTTGGAACAGGGTTAGCCCATTATATACCCAGCTATACAATTTGGCTCTGGATCAGACTTCAGATTCCAAACCTCCCAAATCTGCAGAGTGTTCTGATTCAGGATTTGATTTGGGCCCATCCCTATAACAGCCAGGAACAATTATAGTCCCTGTACTTGAGAGAGACTAGGTACTGCTCTCTTCGTGCACCCCATGAGTGCACATTGCCTCAAAGATGGCGCAGCCTGCAAACTCCCAGCAGGAATTGGGGAGCTTTGAGGAAGAGGCACAATCCCTCACCAAGCTCCTAGGACGATGCAACTCCACATCACCTCCCCTAATGTGGCTAAATGCCATAGTCTATCCAACTTTCGTAAGCACAAGCAGGATTTTGCCTTGGTCTCGCTAGTTTCTTGAATATATCAGATCAGAAAAGTAAAAATTGGATTGTCATGTTTGTTTGCTTTTTTGTTTTTTGCTTTGTTTAAAAGGGAAGCTTAAATGGTTTTCAATGCTAATTAAAGCACAAGTATACAGCAAAGTACAGGGGAAAGAAAAATGCCTTCAATGATTCCATCATGGCAAAAGGAAAAGGGAAATATAAACAACTTTGCCCTGCTCTGCATCAAGGCCTGTTTGTCACCAGATCCCCCCAAACTTTTCCCCCAGTGAAACCCAAGAAGCATGTATGTAAGCAAGCATGTCAGGACTTGGAGGGGAAGCCAGTACAAGAATAACCACAGTAGTATGAGTGTTCCATGTCCATGAACATCTCATGTTACCAAGATAAATTCAGCTACAAGACTCACCCTTGTGCATTCTTAACCCCTTCGCTGTAGGAGGCCTTCATACCAAAACTAAAAAAATATCTCCAGGAAGGGATATTTCTCATAGCTGGAAATTACATCTCTACCATACCACACAGCCGCTCTCTTTGCAGACAGCCTTGTTTAAAGGCTACCGATGCTGTTAAATCTTTGCCAGTAAACTGTAGTGATGTGATCAAGAGAGTTAGCTTTATCATGCTCGCCCCTCCCAGCTGCCAAAGCATGAGGCTAGACCCTGCAAAAGTGTTCAGAATTGTAAAAACGAAGATAGACATCGTGCTTCCAGGCCATCCTGAAAGAACTGAGTACCCTGCAAGAGGTTCGTTCCTTAGACGTCTGGAAATGTCATCATTTTAGGAATTGTTGTCAACAGTAATTCCTGGCAGCTAAACTAGTTGCAGGGACAATAGCAGTGAAGATACGCTGCTTTTGCCATTTTTCTGAATTCAGAGCATTACAAAACTAGCATTTAAGTTCCCTGTCCCGACTGATTACTAATTGGAACTTTAACTCAAAAGAAATGGGTTTTTGGTGCTATCAACACTGAGACGGGAACATAGCCTCACATGCACTTATCTCCAAAGCAAGAAGCTAAAATAAAAATTGAAGCAGACTTTTAAGAAATGTTGAAGTTTGAATTTATTTGGGTACTTATTTTTTGTTCTTAACATTTGAAAAGCAGAAGCACTCCAATACGCTAAAGAAGCCTGTTTTTCTGACCCAGTCAGAAGCAAGGGAGAGGAAATCTCCAAACAAAGTGTATTCTTGTAAGCTTTCCTGTTCAGAGTGGTTTAGGGCACAAAGGATGGTCTTGTGGTTGAGTTTCTACGGGGACTCAATAGATGTGAGTTCAGTTCCCAGCACTCCAGGCCCCATCTGCAAATTACAGATGATAATATTTCTATGCCTCATATGGGTGCAGTGGGAATAAATCCATAAATACTTGGGAGGTGAGACATTCATATATTGTAGTGGGCATATAAATAGGGTGACCATATATCCCATTTTGGCTGGGACAGTCCCTTTTTTAAGCTCTGTCCCAACTTTTTTTTTGGCAAAAGAGGGCATTTGTCCCATTTTCTCTTGCCAGCTTGATCAGTTGGCAAAAGCAAATGGGACAAATGCCCACTTTTGTAAAAAAAAAAAAAAGTGGGGTGCAAAGAAACGTGTGTGGGGGGGGATGTGAGTGGTGATGGCAGACCTGCGCAGGGCAGTAGGCAGGGCTCGGGCAGGGGGCAAGCAGGGCTTGAGTGAGCAGTGACCCCCAGCCTCGTGGGGGGGAGGTGGGGGAGACAGTGCTTGTGCGAGCAGTGATGCCAGCCCTGCGCAGGGAGGGCACAGGGCAGGGCTCAGGCAAGCAGCTCAGACTAGCCCCCCAGGAGGTCCCATTTTCCCTTTGGGAAATATGGTCACTCTACATAGAAATATCTATCTTCCTAAGATCGAGGTCCTGTGGATAGGACACTGGATTGGGAGTCAGAAGACCTGGCATAGAAAGCTATGAGAACTTTGTGCAGGATGGTGTGACAGGCAGTAGTGGAGACAGCCAAATGCCCAATGCGGTCAAAAGTTTGGATGCTCTAATGTCCCCCTATTTCCAAATCACTTTTCCAAAGAGAATAATAAGCTGCAAACTGGAAAACTGGCACACGGAGTGGGAAAAGCATTGTGCACGTTATTTGTAAAGGCCAATTCAACCTTTACCAGCAGTTCACATTTAGATCCAAGCACCCAGGTTGAATCTCAGTTTGAACTCTTCACCTCCCCTTCAGCACGCTTCCCCACTAAATATAAACCAGGCTGCTGACGTGACTGCAGCTGGCATTCACCTTTTCAGATGTTTTCTACACTGTCCCTGTTTTTGTTTACTATTTTTAATCAGGAGATGCTCTGATCTAAACAGCAAAGCCATATCAGAAATACACATGGAGGAAAAGTGAAAGAAACCATTCTGTTGACTAATGAACATAGCAGTCAGTGTTTGTAGCACCCGAGATTCATGGAAAATAAATGACGTGATCAGCCGACACTAATTTGACATGGCAACACTAATTTGCAATAAGCAGGATGATTATATCAGTCCTATAAATGTTAGAACCTACTCATCTCTAATCCTTATAAAAATAGCGGCAGATGGGACCTGAGAAACACCTTGGCACTGGAGTTCAGGGTGTTAAGTGAACTATTTAGAATTCAAGCTACTCCAAACATGCAGCCAGCTAGAGAAAGAACTTGCAGAACAACACTGCAGACGGACTGAGAGATTTTAGGTTAAAGATTGTGCAACTCCTTTGAGAAGCCTGCACTTCAAATCAGGCTGTGTACTGCAAATATGGAGTTGCATAGAATTTTCAAAATTAGAAGTCTGTTGACTCATCTAGGATTTCAAAGCAAATATAAATGAAGGCAGAAAAATATATTAGCTATTGTGAAACAAAATCTTCAATCTAGCACTGTAAAATCTTCAGGTTCTTCATTAAAACAGAAGTTCAACAATAAGAAGCAATTATCTTTTCCTTCCTTTAAGGTAATAAGTGCGGATACTTGGGAGTATATGTTTTACCACAATTGGATTGCCTAGTAGATATATAGAGATATCTGTTTTCTGTAGGGTATAGGTTGGCCATTTCCTCTGCAAATGTCACTCTCTCTCAAGGATAATTTGATGCTTCAGGGCATAATTCAATCACTAATAGTTGGGGGTTAGGAAGAAACTTTGCCTGGGGGCAGGTGATCCCATATTTATTTACTGCAGAGTTCTTGCACCTTCCTCTGAAGCAGCTGGTACTGGCCAAATTGGTGACAAGATACTGAAGTTGATGGACCACTGGTCTGACCTGGTGTGGCAATTCCAAAATTCCTACAAACTGTGGAATCATATTCTGTAGTCTTTGTTCTTCCTCATTCCCTGCTGTTTGTGCTCCATTTACTGTGTCCCAACTAACATGGGAACTGTAAACTAGAGCCCTGCAGCAGGACTAGGATCCCGCAGGTGCCACAGGACCCGCTGCCATAATAGCAGGAGTGGGTAAAATGTACTTTATTACCGTCAGGATTGAAAGGGCAAAAAAAAGAAACCTGCCTGCGGTAACTTGCAGGAAAACATTAAATCTCTTGTAAGTTTGTCATAAATAGAATTTCAGCAATGTAAAGTAAGTTTGTTTTTTTTTAAATAAAGGTTTTAATACTTAAATTTAAGTGAAGGATAAAAAGATTTGATGTCTATTATAACAGGAGTTAGAGTATTTTTTACATGGTTTAAACAAGATTTGTTTTATTCTTTTAGTGGTAAACATTGTATCTGAATTCCATTTATATATATGTAATATATTAACTGACCTTTTTTTGTTTTTGTTTTGTTTTTTTTAAGTAGCATGAGGGAGTCTGTTTCTCTTGCAGGATTTGTGAGGGTCTAAGGTTTTTGAGGGTGGGAGCGGGATAAAAATGCAAGAAACAATGCGGGAACAGGTGGGACTGGGTATTGCAAGGCGGGACAGAGTGGGATTAAAATAATAGTGCTGCACAGGGCTCTCCTGTAAAATGTTTGGGGTATGGATGATTTTTTTTTAGGTCTTCTATGAAGTGCTATAAAATGATGATAAAGAACAGGAGTATGTCTGTTCAAATAATTCTTTGCAGAGCACATATGGGCCTTCAACCTGTGCAATTCATTGCCTGAGGAGGCCATTGAGACAAATACTGTGGCTGGGTTTTTAAAAGGATCGGATCATTTTATGACCATTACCACCACTCAGAGGTAACTATACAATACATAAGTCTCTAAATCGCATGCTTCTGGGCATAAACAGACTGCCTTCAAAAGCTCCAAAATTATTCCCACCCACTGAATAGCATTGTGTGATCATTAATGTGCTTCACAGAGACCTCCCTGTGTCACATCAGGTATTGGGCACCACAGCTGGAGGCAGGATCTCCGACTAGACAGACCAATGAATAATCACATCTGGTATGGCAACCCCTGTGTTCCTATAATCCCTTTGTTAATAACAAGATGGTAAAACAATTCAGGCAGCAATACAGTACATGTCAGATTCTGTTTACTTAACTGCTGTTTTAGGTAATTGCTAGTAAACCAAGCCCTTGTGCTTTCTTCAGAAAAATTACAGTTTAGTAGTAAATTTATACTGCTTTCCACTCAAAACATGTCATCTGAAGCTCTAAATTAGTATCAACCAAGAATTCTTGATTTGCCTGCAAGGGTAAGAAAGCCAAGTACATCAATTCATGGGTTGGAGTACAAATGCTCTGTGTTTGTATTTGTATGCATAGGTTTTCCTCCCAATTATTTATGCACATTAATGGCCTGTTTTACTTAAATGGTACACAAAAGAACTGAAATGAAGAGTGAGAGCTTTCCCTCATTAAACCAAAAATTTTAGTAACCTCCTTGCATATTAAGCTTCTGAGTAACTTTGCAAAAGGGGGTATTTGATAAAAACCATTGCATTTCGGAGACTGAAGTTTGATCAGCATTGTTTAGACCTGGACTGGTTCCTGCACTTGGGACAGACTTTGGTGGCTTGAAATGCACAGCCTAAAGATCCCAGTCTCCTGGAAGGGGGAGGAAAGTCTCTGCGTAATTAAGCATTATGCTAATCTACAGAAACAATGGACAACAGCCACTTGAACACAAATATGAAATCTGGCAGAGAGGGAACGTGATTATACATCCACGTCTAATCACTGGGCCTCAGTTTAACATGACGCATACTTGTAAACAAAAAATAGTTACATTTGGGTTTCTCTGTCTATGCCAAGAGAAAAACAGCGAAGATTTTTTGCTCTGTTGACTAAAATCTTAATAAGTGTGACACTGGTTAAAGTCCAATTGCCAAGAATGAATAGTGATGGGTTGAAAAGTGGCAGCAAATGTTTTATCTGATGGGCAATATATAACCAGATTTTAAACTACAAAATAATATTGGATGTTGTTGGGGCACCAAAATGGGGAGAATTGAGAAAAATGATTATTGGATCATTCTAGGGGTAAGAGGGGGAAATGCTTAGCTTTATTACATTGCCTAAATGTTTGCAATGAAACCCAAAACCACGCAGAACTTGCCTGGGTTTGTGTTTCACTGCAAACTTTAAACTCAGCTCTGGGGAAAGGTTTGCAAATATTTGCAAAACTATTGAGTCAACCTGAGCCCTGCCTCAAACAAACCGGAGTTACGCTTTACAGTTGAAAGAGCCATGGGAAATGTGCAGTTTCAAGTCAAAACCAAGTGAAATGGGGAGAGTTTGACAGTTTCACTTTGAATTGTGGGGACTGTTCCAACCAAAACTCAGAGGTTTCATGAATACAAGCAGACCAAAATTGATGGCAGTATAAAGCATATACAGAGCAATGGAAAAAAAAACATCACATTTAGTATCTTATCTGCTTAATCAGTTTAATATCTGCTTCTGTCTTACTATGTCACTTCTGGACTAAGAGTTACATTCACCCCTGGTTTAATACAGCTTTCCTGGTATGTTAGGTAGTGGAAAAGTCTCCCTGGTGGTAAGGTAGGGCTGCAGGTTGGAGAGTCACCCCACAGGTGGCCAGCAATGCCCCATTACTATAATATCTGAGTATGTCACAATCCTAATGTATTTATCCTCACAACACCCCGTCATGTAGTGTAGTGCTATTATCCCCATTTTACAGATGGGATACTGAGGCATAGAAAATCTGCCTGGTGGTGAGGTAGGGCTGAGAGTTGGATGGTTACCCCACAGGTGGTCAGCAATGCCTAAAACATAAGCAATACTGGCTATGAGGAGTATGTAGCCAGGGATCTGGGGAAGTTCAGGGATTCAGCACATCCCATTAGAAAGTTTCACTAGCAGGGCTAGTGCACTCTAACTTGCATGTGATCAGACTGCACATGCAAGTTAGAGTGATGAATGCCTGTTCTCCCTGGTTGCAGTCACTCTGGGGCTTAGC
This sequence comes from Terrapene triunguis, assembly GCF_002925995.2. Classification (NCBI taxonomy): domain Eukaryota; kingdom Metazoa; phylum Chordata; order Testudines; family Emydidae; genus Terrapene; species Terrapene triunguis. Next base: position 6,207,363 of record NW_020664471.1, read on the forward strand.
TATAGGGTGACCAGATAGCAAGTGTGAAAAATCGGGACACTTTTTTTTTTTTCCAGGGATCAGGGGGTTGGGGGAATAGTTGCGTATATAAGGCAAAGTCCCTAATATCAGGATGGTTCCAAGAATATCAGGACACCTGGTCACCCTACTTAGCCAGGAAATACGCACCCAGATGCCTAGAGTGAGGCAGCAGTGTGTATGCCCAGAGGCACAAATTAGATGCTGAGGGAACTTTTTACTGCAAAAATTTAGAAGCTGAGTTTAGGTGCCTATAGGATTCAGTGAGAGTTTTGTGAGTAACCGTGGAGCCTAAAACTGGGACTTAGGGGCCTCAACCCACACTTAGGTGCCTAAATCTACCTAAATTAGTCCTTGCAACACTGAGCAAAGAAATGCCTAAACACCTTTAAAAAGCTGAGCCTATTTCTCCTACTGCCTTGACCCACTCATTTAGCTGTTCCTTAGTCTCTCTCAAAGAACAGCTAGTAGCAGTGCTTCGCATGGCTTGTTTTCTATTGGCTGACAAATGGTTTATGGTAGTGGTCTTTTACTAGGAAGAAACCTCCGCCTAATTTGGCCTCCCTCCTTATGCTGTGCAGGATATGAGGCAGTCCCACAGAAGTCACTTGCCAATGAAATGCCCACGGTGATCCACAAGCGCCTGGAGAACCATAGAGAAATAGCCCTTCTAATTAATGTACTCGGAGGTTAGGTGGGCTGGTGCCAGAATTGGAATATGCGTCCCATCTATCACCCCTCCGCAGTTAGGGAAACCCATTTGTGCAAAGTCAGGCACAATGTCATGCACGTTACCCAGAGTCACAGTTCTTCTGAGCAGGATGCGATTAATGGCCCTGCAAACTTGCATCAACATGATTCCAATGGTCGACTTCCCCACTCCAAACTGGTTAGCGACTGATCGGTAGCTGTCTGGAGTTGCCAGCTTCCAGATTGTAATAGCCACCCACTTCTCCACCGTCAGGGCAGCTCTCGATCTCGTGTCCTTGCGCCGCAGGGTGAGGGTGAGCTCATCACACAGTCCCATGAAAGTGGCTTTTCTCATCCAAAAGTTCTGCAGCCACTGCTCGTCATCCCGCACTTGCATGATGATGTGATCCCACCACTCAGTGCTTGTTTCTCGAATCCAAAAGCGCCGTTTCACGGTGATGAGCATGTCCGTGAATGCCACAAGCATGCATTACTTGAGTCGATATCATTGTCAGAGTCCTCACTGTCACTTTGGATCTTAAGGAATAATTCGACTGCCAAACGTGATGTGCTGGCGAGACTCGTCAGCATATTCCTCAGCAGTTCGGGCTCCATTCCCACAGACCGAAAGGGAAGACAGAGCGCGCAGTACAAAAAACATTGAAAGATGGCGCCAATTGTCGACGGAAGCAGAGGGATTGCTGGGATGCGAACCGGTGCATCATGGGGCGTTGGGACAGAACCCAAATGCCCCGCCCCCTTCCCAAAAGCCACGGTGCCAGACTGGGAAGAGGTGCTCTGTGGGATAGCTGCCCACAATGCACCGCTCCCAATGCCACTGAAAGTGCCGCAAATGTGGCCACGTCAGTGCGCTTGGAGCTGTCAGTGTGGACAGACTGCAGCGCTTTCCCTACTGAACTCTACGAAGGCTGGTTTAACTCAAAGCACTCTACATCTGCAAGTGTAGCCATGCCCTCACTCTTCCTTCAAATGAGGGACACTTGGCTGCCCTGCCTAGTTCAAGAGCAGACTTCGACTGAACAGACTATTTGAGTGTTATACGATAAAGGCTACGTGTAAACAGTGTCCAAAAGGAGCCAGAGTCCTAATGTAAAGACTTCATTTGTGTTTTAATGAACCGGTTCAGTAAGCAAGAGGACTTGAAAATTCAGAACTCATCCAATAAGCTCACAGTTCAACTGAGGACTGTTAGCAACTAACCTCATGAGGACTAGCCTGATGGTATCAGTAAATGAAAGGAAATTAATGTGATCTGTGTGTGCATTTCCTGCTCACCAGCAAAGTTCATTTCAGAAGCTTGTGGTACAGAGTTGTTCTTCTTGCTGTTGTTTGCTGCAAATGAGTAAGTCACAGCCGTCGTTGAACATCACCAGAATTGTGTATATTTCAGGTACACAGAATATTCTAATTGAAAGATGACTAGCATCTCACTTCATGAGACAAAAAAATATATGAAAGTGCATTATATTATAATAACTACAGTATCTATAAGCACACCAATAATACACTGGAGCTACTGCATGCACACAAAAAGGAATAAAATATCTGAAGATAAAAAGTAAACATTGCATTTGGAATGACCTTTCTAATGTGCTCTTGCTCAGCTCTGTAGGCCATCAGCCAAGGTCTACATAACTTTTCTGGCAGCAAGCGGGTAGGAAAAAAATCAAAATCCATTTCTTTCCTTTCTTAAGGAATTCCTTAAGGGCACTATGGAAACAATTCCCTCTGGCCTGTCTACCACAGTTAAGAGTCACCTAGCATCCCTGGCTGCCAGCTATTATAACACTAAGCATAGAGAATCAATATATCCCTTTTCTGCCATGATGTTCAGGGATGTCCCTGAATTCACCTCAAAATATTTCCTCTCTACTCTCCATCCCACACCACCCCATACCAAATGCTGGAATACTTAAAGTGGAAAGAAATGTCAAGAGACACTATCAAGGTTGGTGTGCCCAAAATATGACCTACTGTGCATTTTTTTCTCATGTCTGTTTTCCAAGCCCATAGAGGGTTGGTGTGTTGTTTGTATCTTCAATGCTCTTTATTTTCCGGGAATAAAAGATTAGTACCAGCAAGAGAGCACAAATAAGCAACAAATCACTGTGAGTGAGATGAAGATACATATATGTTGGTAAGGAAATAGTTTTGGCTCATAGCTGCCAAGAAATAACAAAAAATGAAAAATTCTGGAATTAAACTGGGGGGGGGGATATTCAAAAGAATTTTGAGTGGAAATTCTTTTTTTCTTCATCATAAATAGCCCACTGGCAATATTTCAAGCTTATTGGTAAACTTTTCAAGGATCACTTGAATAAAGAAAAGCAGATTTAAATCCACTATTTTGATCATTTTGATCCCGCCAATCTGCTTTTTGTTCTGGATGTCCCTATATCTATGATCATCATCCTTAATTTCTAGCTTACTTTGCAAAAATTCGACTCATTTATTTTACTTTGAAAATATCATTTCCATTTTTGGAGACTAGAATACCAAAAAACTGTAATGCCGTACATGGCCTTGCTCTTGCAAACATGTTGGTAATTTTACTCACACAACTCAAGTCAAAGTTTGCACGATCAGGGTCAGGCTGACTGTTTCCAATGGTAAAAGGCAAAGGGACAGACTGTGACCTTCTTAGTCACAGTGGTGAGCTCTTACTCCACAGGAACTATCTCATTCATTTTAGTGCTGTCGGCCAACTTTCTAGTGGACAGGTGTCCACATTACAGAAAACCCTACTACAGCTGGGAATGGTTGTCACTTTTCTTGTAAGACTCATCAGAAAGGCCAGGAGTTGAACAGAGGTCCAAAGCATCCACAGAGGATCTAGGAAAAAATTGGGCCTTTGTGAGTAACCTCCCATTAACACTATAGGTATGGCAACATTGCAGTCAGAGGTGTGACTGCAGCGGTTGTAGACATACCCAAGCTAGCTTTGATCTAGCCAGCTCAAACAACAATAGCGGTGAAACCTCAGCAGCACAGGGTAGCCACTCAAGTACATATCCAGGATCCTAGGTGGACTTGTATCATTAAAGTTTCATTGACATCCATTCCAAATAAATACATCACAATCAACTTTACTACCATCATTTTAATTACTTTTTAGTGTTTCACATATATATAAAAAAATCTAAAATGATTTGCAGTGTTAGATAGGCTAGATCATTCCCTGGCAAACTGTGAAAGTGCCTATATGTGGTTATTATATTGTATAGCTTCTCTAGAAAGCAGGAATTATTCTGTAAAGTATGTTGGTATTGTCCAGCACTCTATCATAGATTAGCAAATGTTAGGCCTCAATCTAACAAAACAGGCAGGCCCAGTGGCTTCAGTGGGTTTCAACAATTGAGATTTCACAACAAATGCTTAGGTTTCTAACCGATAACTTTGCAAATTAGACAGACATATTGGTTTGGTAACAATAACAAAGTGAGAGACGTAACTTCAAAGCAGATTAGAGTTGCAGTACTGATTGCACTAACAAGCAGACTGGATCATGTATGCCCCATTAATCTTCAGATTCATCAACTGTCTATTCTCAGGCACAGGAATCAACTAAATGGTGACGCACTTCCAATAAATCATCTGCAGAGCAAGTAAAGCAGCAAGATTTTCACTTTATACAAGTCATTCATTTCATTAAGTGCCTCCAAATTTGGAGATAATTGTTCCTACCAAAAAAGCAATTTTTGCACTCTCCCTTTTATAAACATAAAGGGCTAAATGACTAATTGCGTTGGATTATTTCCACATGCACCAAAATATTTTTCTGCACTAGCTCTACTTTGCAGTCATGGATGCAATTGTTCTAAATTATGAAGTTCTGGACGGGGCATATTTAAAAACTTTTCTGTGTTGAAACTGTGTCCTGCTGCACTGCAGTGAAATGAGTTGTAACTGTAGTATGGCCTTTCGCATGCATGATTTCATAGCATTGTCTGCTCACTGCTTTTGTTATTCTTGAAATGTACCTCTAGATATGTCAGTGACTTATCTGCAAAATGCCTGAAAAGCTGCATATTAATAAATGCCTCACCACTGGTGTGGCAGACCTAGGTACTACAGTTTTCTAGATTTATTTTGAAAAGGCTTTTCCAGTATTGATGTTGGCCCATTTCTTACCTTCAGGTAATTTATTTGCCCTTTTTTGTTTATGCTTCCACCATAAGCGCTTCAATCGTTTTCCAAATTACAAAGCGGACAGACTTTTGGGCTCTGACTCTACAAACACCTGTACATGTAACAAAAGAAAAGAAAGAAAATTTTACACAGACTACTATTTAGGAGAGAAGATCACTAATTTGAAGGTGGGGGAAGGAGAGGAAGGAAAATTCTTACCATTCTGTCCCCCTAAAAAGATACATCTACTGCAATGTTTCAGTGGGAGCTAAAAGTGTGTCCAGAATTTTCCCTTGAAAGCCTATTACTTGCTTTCGAATATTGGCATCTGCATACTAATGAAAATTATAATATAATATAATATAATATAATATAATATAATATAATATAATATAAAACTAGGATTTATAGGCAAGTTTTGTAGGTATAAACCGAATGCCTTTCTCTGCCAGAAAAACCACACACAGAAAAAACAAGACATACCAGCTCTAATCTGCACCTAGTAGCAGCTTCTGAAAACCACATTGTGCGTAAACTATTTGTAATAAGCCAGGTACATCTCAAAATCTGCTGATCCCATTTAGATCTCAAGGTCGATTTGTATCAACATATCTGCTGCAAACCAATGATATATACAGCTTGGGAGACAAGTTCACAGAAATATATTTTTTTCCAACTGAATATTAGATGGATAACATGTTAACTAAACCCCACTGTGTTGGTATTATCAGAAACCTGTTCACAGTTTATTTCACCATAACCACAGTGGTGTATACATGGTTGTGTGGTTACTGGAGCTGCTGCTAAAGACTCAGAATGAAGCAGTTGAAATCCATAAAGCAGAAGAAATGTGTGTTGTGTGTTCAAAATCTTTCATGGCAGCACTTTCTTTTTATCAAGAAAAAAGAAAAAGCCCGTAAGACCAATCCTGCGATCCTTGAGCAAGCAAAATTCAGAGTGAAGTCAATGAGGACTGGTATATGCGACTGAAAATAGTCTAAGCACCAGAGTAGAAGGGGGAAAGCCTCCAAGTTTCAGGATGTGTTGATAATTGTGTAAGTATTAAAGATGAAGAGCTCTCAGGGGAAAAAGCCTGGATGCCATACTTCTGAGGGTCAGATTTTATATCCTGACTCAAATTGAGTACCACCTTATGTCATTAGTATTTCCATTTAAATCAAGGGGATTACCTGGAGAGTAAGGCACTGCTTATTCTGAGGAAGGGTATCTCGATCTGGCTTTTAAGGGATTTCATCCATATACTTTAGGCAGGAATAGGAACTCTCACAGCATGAAGACAGTGTGGCAAAGGATAACTAGGTGGAAAACTAATCAATAAAATGGATTAATAGAAAGAGCTGCCTACTAAGATTTTGGAGCATATATAATAATTAATTAAGCCCTACTCCTGCATTTATATTCACTGCACTCTGTGGGAGTTTTGCCTGGGAAGAGACTTAGCACTATATTTGAAGATGCAAAGCACTGTTACAGGGCCAGAACCTCAGCTGTTTAACTACGCCATTTTATGCCATCTGAGGATTTGGCCCTTTATATGGCCCTCAATTATTATAGTTATCTATAAACATATCATTAACCTTACTAAGGCTTGGGTGGGGGTGGGAGGCAGGTGTGTTGCTGGTTTGGTCAGAGCCACTCTTTACAATGACAATTCACTACTGTTAGTAGTTTATGTGGTCTGCCTTTGCTTAGTCTAGGTTTGAGACTACAGGTAGTTTCAGACTTTTCCATCATGTGCAGAGCCTGTTTTGTGAAAGTTACTGCGTCGCTGGAACAGATTTAAACACACATCTTAAAGCAAAGATCCATTTCCCCAGCATGTGACAGACTAGAGTAAACATGATCCCCAACTCAGCAGTAGGCAAAAGCCTATCTGAAGAGATGACTAAAATCACATCATGGTTTCCTGCAGCTGTCATAAGAGCAGACTCATCCTGTAGTCAGCTGGGCAAATGTCTTTTTCTCTGAGGTCTACAGATAGCAGCTTTCTCTTGAAGCATATTTTCCGCCTGTATACCAGACACATCAGGCATCTTTGCCATCTCAACAGTGTCAGCTCAAATGACTTCCTAAGCAGTTCCTTTTCTGCCAGCTCTAAAAGATTGATTTGTTTGCTCATCCAAACTTACTAAACTAGCTAATTTTGGCAGTGAGTCAGGAAACACACTAGATTTCTTTAATAGCTTCTTCCATGTGAAATCATGTGATGAACAGGCATTAGGCTGGCACAAATCTGCCTGTGTTCATTGGGAAGAAATAACTGTTTCTAGAGTAACGCTAATGGGATCCACAGTGACATGTAGCCCATGAACAGCACTATATTGACCTGTCAACTATTCTTTATGTTTGCTTATCAGAGTCCATTCAGTTCTTGTGCTTCCCTTAAATCATACAAATCACAGATGTTATGAGAGGAGAGGGAGATAGACAGTGACCCCAAAAGGAGCAAATTATCCTTCCTCTTTCTATAGATTTGCAGATGTCTACAAAAACAAATAGTGAGATAAGAGAAGTAGTGTGTGTAAACAAAAAATGGGAGGGCCTATGAAGGAGTGACTTTGCTCTAGCAAACTGCCACTCATGGCAGATGCACCGCCATAACATCAACTTCCACACGATATAAAACCCCCTGCTTAGACACAAAGGTCCTTTATTCCACAGAACACTATAGAGGATTGTTGATGCATCTTGGAGTCCATAATCTCAACAATTATAGCTGAATACCCAGCCCTTCTTCCTGCCATACAGTACTGTGCTTTGCCTGAGCAGTGAGTGAGATTATTTCACTGTATGCCCTATTGAGATAGGTAGGTGACATACAGTCCACAGATGGATAATGTGGTCTGGCTTGCTTAAAATATAAGCACTGAAAAATTCAGGTGTTTTATTAGAAGTTCATTTAAATTTCCCCTTTTGTAAGTCTCTCTCTCTCTTTGTCCTTCCTCCTTGATATTCTCTGGCTCCTCCTCCCTATGACAGGTTCCCAGCAACCTTCAAATGCCCACTGCTCCCCTCATGCCCCACCCTTTGAGTCTCCTAACATCCGCACAAAAAACCCAGACTGTGACGTTAAGTTTCAGGGCCCATCAGCTTTGGCAGCCTTTCAGCAGTGATTGGATTCCAGGCTGAATATAAATACTGTATGCCAGACCACATATATTTCCATTCAGAATAACATTAGGCCACCGTAGAGAAGCTGCCCCAGCTGGCTGCCCTACCATTTTAGTAGCAGTGGGTATGGGTGAAGGGGGAAGGCTATGCAAACCTACATTAAACTAAAAGAAAGATTGGTTCAGATCAAGAATAGGACAGAGGTTCAGACCAGTTCTTATTCTGGCCAAACTGGTGTGCCCATCCCACGTTTAAACAAGGATCATGTTTCGCTTGCTGTACTGTTAGCTCTATACGGCTGCACCAACACCAAGTAACAGGCCAAAAAAATTGCATGGAATCTAGCAACATTTTATCAACTAAGTTCTTCAGTCAAGTGAGTTTCAAAGCAATGGGACAAAAGGAGTCTTCTAGTAACAAGCTTATTTTGGGTACCTCAGGGCTACTGAAAGAACCATGCTAGCGATCACTTTGCAGCTGCAGTTATTACCTCGCAAATGATTTCCCTGTTTGCGTTGACTGAAAATGTGGAGCCACATCGTCAGCTGATGTACATGGGCACAGCTCCAGGGTACAACCACATTATAGATCTGTTTTAACCTGTGTAGGATAATATGTGGTAACAATGTTTAAGCCTGTGTCTTGACAAAGAGTTGTGTGCAACACTGTCCTTTCGGAAATGGAGATGAGCTCTAATATCTGTGCCCATGGTATCGGGCCTGAATACTTCTTACTTGTTCTCTAGTTTTGAGTGTCCTTTGGACTCCTGCTGTCATGATTCTAGGCAGAAGGAACTCAAGACCCCTTCAGTTATTTATCAGTGAAATTCTAGAGAAAAATACATCAAAAAAAGGCCTCAAAGGTTAATAGTGTTATGTTGGGGGTTGGGTGAAGCCTCATGGAAACTGGTGGGCTTACAGCTGCCCTTCCTAGAAGCAGCAGTTAAGATCCTTTTGGAGCAAGTTAGCTAAAACAATAGGAGCCACTGCCCAAAACCCAGGCAACATGCAAGGCCAGTCAGGAGCTGAGCTATGTGGGGAGAGGGGTTTCACTGGGGGCTGAATACAAACACAGAGGGCTGGGTATTTTTTCAGTGTTACTATGTGAGAGAGAGTAGACACAGCCAGAAACATCAACTAAGCAGACCAAGAAGGCCACAGAAAGCCAAAGACAGCGGGGTAAACAGTATTTGGGATCAAATAAAACATGGTTTTACAAAAGGTAGATTATGCCAGACCAACCTGATCTCTTTCTTTAAGAAGGTAACAGATTTTTTAGACAAAGGAAATGCAGTAGATCTAATCTACCTGGATTTCAGTAAGGCATTTGATATTGTTCCCACATGGGAAATTATTAGTTATTATTGGAGAAGATGGAGATTAATATGAGAATTGAGAGGTGGATAAGGAACTGGTTAAAGGATAGACTACAACAGGTCATACTGAAGGGTGAATAGTCAGGCTGGAGGTAACTAGTGGAGTTCCTCAGGGATCGGTCTTGGGACCAATCTTATTTAACATTGTTATTACTGACCTTGGCATAAAAAGTGGGAGTGTGTTAATAAAATCTGTGGATGACACAAAGTTGGGAGGTATTGCCAATATGGAGGAGGACCGGAATATCATACAAGAAGATCTGGATGACCTTGAAAACTGGAGTAATAGAAATGGGATTCAATTTAATAGTGCAAAGTACAAAGTCTTTCACTTGGGCACTAACAACACGATTTTTTGCTATAAAATGGGGATTTATTCCTAGTCATTCAAAATTCTGTGGTGTTTTTTATAAATGTGTTAACCTCAAATTCCAACTCAAATAACTGCATTCTGGTTACCTAAATTCCCCCTTCTGTTTCTCTTAGGAAAGTTATTTTTCACACCTTATCTAAACTATTGTATAGCGCTTCTCTACACAGTAGAAAACAGTCACCACAGGATGTGAAATAATCTCTACATATAGCAGAGCTGGTTGAAAATCAGAATTTTAATTCTGCAGGAAACAATGATATTTCAACTTTGTTTTCATCCCAAATTGGGACAAAAAGTCAAAAATTCGATTTTTTTCATGGAATGGAAAGTTCTGAAAAATTTCAATTCAGAAATGTTGAAACATTTGGTTTTGCCTAAGCTGCCTCAGTGCCTGATGGGAGTTGTAGTTCAGGTGCTTCATACCCCATTCTCCTCTCAGGGCTGGGCTCCCCAGCCAGATTATATTTCCCAGGATACATTTTAGTTATGGGACTCCTATGATGCATTATGGAAGTTCAGCCAGAGATCATACCACAGTGCATCCTGGGAAGTCGTGGCACCTGAACTCCAAATCCCATGAGGCACTGCAGCAGCTCAGAAAGACACAGATTAGTTCAACACACCAAAATGTTTCATTATGAGACAATATGATCCAAAATGAAATATTACATTTAGATTTTATCTATGGAAATTTGAAAAATATCAGCAAAATCAAATCCTATGGAAAATGTTCACTTTGCGGAAACTGCATTTTCCATCAAAAAGTCCTTTTGACAGACTATTCCTGACCAGCTCTAGTGTATAGTTAGGGCCTAGTGCTGAGCGGCAGAGCCAGATTAATCCATCAGTGGGCCTTAGGCAAAATACGCTTATGGACGCCTACCTATGAATAACAACAAACAGCCATACAGTATATTCACTGCAGCTTAACTGACTGGCTGCACATCCTAATACTGCTCAGGGCCCTACTCATCATGATGGGGGTCACAACACCCCCACTCAAATTTGGCCCAGGCCCCCCCCCCTCCATCATGACAGGGGTGGGGAGTGGCCCGGCCAATCTGAATGAGTGGCATTGCACCTCCCCATTGTGGTGAGCAGTGCCACAAGAAGCAGCAAGAGGTGCAGCCAGTCCAGGCAGATCCACAACATGGCCAGCCCAGCCGCGGTGAGTATACTGCGCTGCTGTTTATTTGCCTGTGTATTAATCTGGCCCAGCTGTAGTTTACAATGGCTTCAGAGGAAACTGAGGGCACTTAGAACAAGATGCTTTGAGATGAGAGGCCCCATATAAATGCAATATCATCATCTGTCAGTGCTGTCAAACATCCTAGCCGTTTTTGGTAGTGAATGGGGCCTGGATAACTGACGGGGGTTCATTCTGGGTAAGACCAAAGCAATAGTAGTACATTCAGAGAAATAGTCAGAAGAGAAGGCAAGGATTAGATCTGTCCCTTGAACTGAGGATGAAAGTCTGCCATTGGTCACTCGAATTCACAATTCCATTTAGGGATGTGGTTGAATCCCCAGCTGCAGTTAGATGACCATATAGCAACAGTAACCATGAGTTTTCCAACATTTAATTGTGTAAATCATACAATCTAGCCTTAAATAAATAAAATTAATCATGAGATAAAATAATAAATAGGACAAGTGAGTTCCATTACCTTAAATGTAGAGTCTCTGATGCCTGATGGAAAACAAGGCAAAATATTCAATTTCCAAATAATTCTGCTGATGCGTCATATTTTATGTAGTTCTCTTTCTTGCTTCATTAGACATGTGGATGAAAATAAGAACTTTGATTCTTAAGCATGAATATCTTCCCTTTTTGCTACCCCTCCACCAACATTACATCCCCCTCTGACACTCCAATAATCACCAGAACAGCCCGTTTTGATTACACAAACACAAACATTATGACTTTGGGTGGGGAATAAACAATTTTAGCAGATGAACCCTAAAGAAACAAAGATCCTGTTTTCTTGCAACAGTCATTAGTAATGAAGTAAAGGCGTTGACAAATGCAGGAACATATTGCGTTGATTATAAGCAAAATTCTTTCTAAATCAAATGTTTTGCAAAGTTTTCTATGAGGTTGCAGCAGCTCTCTCTGACTCAGGTTTTCACTTGTACAAAGGATCCACATTTTACTGACACTACACAGATTCTGCCCGGTGTCACTGTAGTGTAGAGAGCTGTAGGAAATACAACATATTATCAGCCAGAGTGCCTAGAGATCTTGCACACAGAGGGGTTTGTTCCAGGGAAGAATTACATTCACCATCTTCCTTTGCAGTTTACAGCAGGAAGGCAGAGTGGCCCAGCTTTGAATTCCGCAGGAACACCATATAAGCTCCCTGGGCAAAAAATGTCAAGGACAGGTACCAAATCAGTGTTCTCCTTATCTGCATTCATCATATCCCCTTCCTGACCACTTCATCAGCTGCACTGACTTCCTATGGCCCCACAGCTGCAAACCCATCCCCTTCTGGATTTTCCACTGCCACTGCCCCCTGCCACAGTCCATACCTACAAAAGTCAGGGTAGCCCCAGATGTAGATCTGTATCTGTAAACTGTCACCCACAATCGTCCCACACACACTGCTCTGCTCCTACACTGTAGTACCTATGCCTGGATTTAGAATAAATGTTCATAATGAAACCTGATTTCACTGCTAACCTGAAACTCCTGCCATGTTCACCAAAAGATGATCTGACCATCCAATCAGCTAAGGCTGAGTTTCCAGTAAATTAGGAAAATTGTGTTTTTAAGCAGAAGCCATGAGAAACTAAGTGATTTTTGCATGGGTTGGATCCCAAGCCAAGCAAAAACCCAGCAGTCTCATCTTTGGCTTTAATTTCAAGGGATTGTGTGAACCCAAAACTCAAAGCAAAACGCAAAAACCCCCAAGCTAAAAGGAGAAAAGGCTTGCTTGGCCCCTTGCTAATTCAGATCACCAAGGTCCACAGTTTTACTCTAGAACCTATAAATCACACTCCCTGTCTACTCTCATCAGACCACATCAAGTCACAGCACCCATTATGTTGTTCACCTGCATATACATAGGCCCCGATCCAACAAAGCATTTTAGTACCTAAGAAGTCCCATTTAAATCAGTAATCATGGGTTTGTTCAAACAAAATCAGGGCTAAAAAGAGTGATTGTATTGGTTTCTGGTTAGTGAGACTATCTCTCTGTGGTTGGGTTACATGGTTCATCTTTAAACAGGCTGCTACATCTGAGTGCAATAACAGAAATATTAATTTGCCTTCTGCTATTCTGGACAAAACAGCAACTCTTTGTCTATCTAGTTTCCATTAATAATTTTGCTCCCAGCACATGTGTTTACTGCCCTCTGTTTGAGCAGTTTAATGGCTTCTTGTATAAGCTTTCCAAGGCTATTATTACTCTTACTTGGTGTGTGGAAAAGACGAAGTCTCATTAAATGGCCTACATTCCTAGAGTCAGTTGCCTTTAGGCAGAAGTGCTCCTGATTTTCAACTCTGGCAACAATATCCAGTACTGCAAAAATAGAATAGCTTGCAATTGCAGTGCAGCAGATTGGCTGGCTAACTTAGGCCAAGAGAAATGCAGTTTGTTATTACAACCTCAATGATAGTTGCCTATGCCAGTTCAAATCTCCAGAAGAGGAATGTATATAGATACTGATAACTGGCCAAATAGACTCTACCTTCAGTAATGGGATGAACTCATATTATTATTGAAGTTCTGTGTATAATAAAGATGGAAGATCTTTTTAGTTAACATATGGGAAATCATTATAGCAACAGTCCAAAAGCAATTGCCAGTGGGTAGTGTGCTGTCAACTCCTCTCAGTTCATTGCTTCATCACTTCACATCATTCATGACCAACAGGAATTATTTCTTCTTCCTCAGCATTGCAGCAGTTTAGTTTCCATGCTCATTAATGTCTGGTGCCTCTTGCAATTACAGTTCCCAGCAAATCCAAAAGTCATAAAACATCCTAACATCTGTGAAATTCTATATCTACCATGACCATGTGGTACTGAACTCTTATTGTATGTTAAATCTGTTAAATCTAGGTTGTGAAATGATATAACATACTTGGCCCTGGAAACAACAGAGACTGATGAAGATGGGATGTCCCATTTGCTAAGAAAACAGAAACAAAATTAATCCTGTATTGGCAGGAGAATGAGCTAGGAAACATACGGTAATTAGAGAGCAGCCAGATACAAATTTTGAGACTGTTTAGATCCATAGTTTAGGTACATACCCCTTTCTAAACCTATTAGGTCTTTTCTACCTCTTAAATTCTATGTTTTTACCTATTATTTCATGTTGTTACAGTGACATTCATTTTTATCATTAACATTTAATAGACAAGAAATTTGAAGAAAGGGATGTGTAGATATCAAAGCATCCAACTACTGTGCCTTCCCTGCCATGTGCTAGCCCATGTTGATCTACCATGCTGAAATCATACTGGGAAGTATCATCTGGCTGGCTCTAAGAATGATGTTAGATGAGTCAGCATTTTTCAGCAATGTAATGTTCTTCTGGAAACAGCACTGTAAAATACAGCAATGATTGCTGCATATGCTCTTTAGGGCAGACAAAGGCAAAAGGATGAAAAATATCTCTCAACTATGTGTGGGTTATTCATGGCGTATAGGTTCAGAGATATTTTCACGTTTCTACTTTAAGGGTCTCATAATTTTTTGACTGTGAGAAATATATGTGTTATCAACTACAGATAGAGAAATTGGCCATTTTTGCCATGCAAAGTCAATTAAATCTCCCACATTTCTGTTTGGTTTAGACTGGACCCCATTGGATGAATTACATTATATCTAGTGCACTATATTCCTCTTTGAGTGCTTATAATAGTTTTGTCCGGGCGGGCCTGTTCAATTTGTTCCCTGAAACTCCCAACTCCGCCTCAGATGTATTCCTCTTGCAAATTGAGCCAAGTTTATACCCACAAATGGAAAAAGAGTATATTGAATATACTGAAATGGAAAAAGAGCATGACATGTCATTTTCACTCTCTTGAGCCAAACCAGAATAATATGGGGTCTTTAAAAGCAGTGTGCTATTACCTGATTTTGATCACTCAACAACAACAGTATTCTTCTTTCTGGAGCACCAAGGATATTTTTAAAACAATTGCAGGACAAAAGATAGATCAGCACAGAAAAGTTGCTGAGACGAGAAATATGCCTGTATATCACAAACACCTATCAGTTTCACAGTAGTGTAAAAGGCTCCCTTTATGCGTTCTCTGTCCATTGGCACTGACAATGGATGTAATTGGTTTATATATTTATTTAGATTTCATACTTACCGGTACACAAACTCTACACCAAAGGGACAATAAGAAAAAAAGCGCTTTTTTGTTCCATAGACATTCTGTCAGTCATTATACAACGTGAATATGCAGTGCAATGATTATTTGTCTGCAACAATTTTACCAAAAGAACTGCCCTAAAGCTATAATGGACTGGATGATTCTTTAATATATTTTGGCTAGAAATCTTGACAAGTTAACACAGCCACTCCTATGAAACCTCTGCTTCCAGACTCAGCTGTGCTCAGGAAGTGCAGTCACATGAAATTTTGAAGTAACTGAACTTATTCAAAACTCGGAACAGGTTCAATCAAACCAGTTCATAGTGAATCCAAGCTGGTTTGCCGATGCTTACTAAAAACAAAATTACATTTTAATGGGAGGGAAATAGTAAATTTCAGTACTCATTACAGAGGGACTGGTCCAATACTTACTGTGGGGAAAAAGATTTAATTATTTTCAGTTATTTTTTAAATAAAATAATCACTTTTCATGAGTACGTTTATAATTAAGTCCCTTTATTTTTTGAAAAATTCCTTTTATTTGAAAAATGTAACAAAACTATATTTAAAATCCCAACAATCTCCAACACCAGAGGATAAGGGGACAAATTCAGAGGTAATAATGTATATATGGAGGTAAGTTACAGGTCAAATAGAGCAAATATAAATACATTTATGTTACACGGTAAGGAGGTGGTAGGGCAAATCTTTATTATTGCTGCCCTGGATTTTAAAAAAAAAATAAAACAAACAAAAAAAACCTCTTAGTGATTGATTTGCCTGCTTCAGCCCTGCCCTTCCCCCCCACTTTGTGTGTTAAACCAACTTACTATCATTCACACCCACCTACTCTGACCTACTAACTTGTCCTATACACCACGCCCTCAGGGGCAGTTACTGAGCAGAGCAGTAGAAATTATTGCACTTTGTGTGCATGTGGTTGCAGGTTCACATCCCAGCTAGTCTGTTTCAGGAGTGGTGAACATTCTCTTACAATGACCTCTGAAATTGGCCCAGGATGTGTGGTTATAGAAGATACTTGTGTTGAGAAGCACAAGGTTGAAAGCAGAGTGCCTTGTAATGAAGCAGAGGGTATCCAATAGATCCATCCACTATTATTCATTATATAACTCAAGGTGGGGTGAAAAGGAAGTTGTGAGTGTGTATGGTCATCGCTAATGAATGAAAAGAAATATGCTACCCTGAGGCACACGTTCTTACACATTCCCAGAGCATCTTTGACTATAAACTTGTAGGCATTAGTTGCCATTATTACAAAAATAGTATGATTTATTTATTGGTCTGATTTACCATAGGTATATCAGGAATATGTGTTCACAACAATGTGCAAGAACACATCAAAAAATCCCCCTTCTTCTCAAAGCATCTGATCTTTGTACAGCAGAAAAAAGGACTAAACAGAGAGTGAGCTATTTTTAGTGTTCCTGAAGGAGTTTCTTCCAAATGTTCACATAGCTCTAGGGTGAATAAATCACATCTCTGCATGCTCACTTTTGAATAGAGGACAAAATGAATGACTCCAGACTTCAGCCTCACCTATACCCGATGGAATACTGCATCCTCTGCACCAGAATAATGCATCTGATCAAAAATGGCTTGTTTCTCAGCTATGGGACACACCAGCGTAATTTACTATTTCCCTTTAAAAATCTGATACAGAATAAATCTGATCTGGTGGAGGAAGTGTGCTTTTAAAGTCTAGCCTGATATTGTGTCACCTGTTTCCCGGAGCTTCCTTCCTGAAGATTCAATAGCTAATTTTGCACCATTGTGCTGATGAAGTGGCCAAAGCAAGAAGAGAGGAAAATACCCAAAGGAGTGTTAACAAAAGTTACATAAAATGAGTCAAAGCAGCTGATTTTGGTTTCATTGGCTTGCAAGCCACTTACAATTCTGCATCCCAAAGGAAAGCAAAGATTGCTTTGTAAATAATAACTTTATAATCATTCACATTTTACATCTATAGAGTACTTCCATTTATTATACTGCTAAAGATCTCAAAGCAATTTGTGAAATTAATGCTAAAGTCCCCTTTGTCAGTGGCGGGAGATATAAAGTAAGACTTCCTGTGTCAACAAAGTTCCCTGGATCCCAGAAGGTTCATCCCAAAGCACAGCAGGTAAAGGAAAATTCTTACCATCACCACCCTCCATTGGGTTTCTTCCTGGGAAGCAACACTACTTTATAAGTGGAGTTCTACAAGAGCTGTACCTGCAGAAAGTGCATTGAATCGGTACACCCTCTGCCACCTTGGCCACGCTCTTCTCAGCCCAGGCAACATTTGGGCTGCACTGCTTCCCATGGCCCCCCAGTGGGGAGATAAAGGGAAGCTGCAGCTACGACTATCCATGCCCATCCAGCAGGGGGGTTATGCCACCAATAAACCTGAGCTGAATCTATCCCTGAAACTGGTCTCTAGAGAGGGGTTACAGATGAAATTTTCAAAAGCCCTCAGTCAATAACAAAAGCACTGCCTTCAATGGCTGCTGTGTTACAGCAGCCCAGGGTGCCTCTGAAAACCTCATCCATGAATTAACTGAGAGATAACTAAATAGGCGTGTATGGACACACACAGATTAAATGCAGCATTTCATCCTCTACTGAAATGCAGCCATCCCTGGGAGGGAAACGTGGCTCCTGCTTAACAGCACACAACAACCACAAGCTTTACTGTACACTTTCCTTATGGAAAGTGCCATGGGATCTTTAATGACTGAAACAGTCAGGTCTTGGTGTTATATCTCATTGAAAAATAGCACCTCCAGCAGCACAGTGACCACTAGCCCATGCTGGGGCATTAATTCAGATGTGCAGTCTTAAAAAGGGCCTTCTATTTCAATAAAGTGATTACATAACCCAGAAACAGCTGCGCCCATTTCTGGGGTAGTGTCCCCAGACAACATGAGTCTATAATCACTAAATTACACATACAGTTAAGACTATGTTGTAAATGCAAAGGAGATGTGCAAACAGAGCTGTGGGATGCAACACATTTTGATTTGTGAATAACTCATGTCCAGGAACCACAGTTTCTAAAACATCTTATGCTCTACCAAAGCCACAATGATGGTATTTTTCACCATTCTTGCCCGTGATGAAAACGTTTTTTGCATAGTTCGGTCTGTGAGTTACGTACATTTTCTCCATTTCACTTTTCTGGTTGAGTTGCCGGAGGGGCTGCTTTGTGAAAACAGGCACTTATGCTTTTCATTACAGACTGCATTCTTTCTGTAAGTGCCAGAGGATGCCTCACTGCTGGTGCGACTAATTAATAAAACTCCTAATAGTATATGGTGCAGGCTTTTGTGTCTGCCAACTAGTGGGCAGACTAGTGCAGGCTTAACCAATTAGCAGAGTTTCCCCCATACAATGGCTAAGTGTGCATCCTGCCCATCACTTCATCCAAGACTTAGTCCAGTGCCCATGCGATATGAAGCCAAAAGCTTTATGAGGTGAGTCTAAAAGCAGCCTCCTTCCCGTTAAGCTGGAAAGAGCTGTACTAAGCTCCTCTCAGCTGGAGGTTGTTCTTTGCATAGCTCACACTGCATGCCAGTACCCATGTGAAATAACAATGTTGTTCAATGATTCCATGCGCTGTACGCTTGGAAAGTTCGCCTTCTTGGTGACTGCATTTGGCATCAGAAATAATTTCTCGGCAGCAGAATATGCACAACAGCACAGGCACCAAAGTGTCCCTGCAGCTCTGTGTAGAACTCAGTGTGGGAGATCTTTGTGGGGAAGCGTGGAACTCATCAGACAAGGACCCACAGCTCTGAAGAATGCTCCCCCTCTTCCTGGGATCCCACTGTACACAAGCTGAATGTCTTCACTGCACACTAAGCCCAGCTCTGACTCAGCTTTGAGCCCAAGCAACCTTTCTGTCTACACTCAGGTCAGCAAACGCTCAGGACTCAAGTTGTATGATTTGGCTAGGTGGTTGGGTCAGAGCCCAAGTCCCACTGTGAGTCAGGTCCAGAAGGTCTCTGGTAGTGCAGTGTGGATGCGTTAGCATGGCTGTGAGACTCGGGCCCATTAATCACAAGCCCGGGTTTACAATTAAGTGTGGATGCTCAAACAGGGGCTTGGAAACACTGAGTCCATGAGCCCAGGTCCCACAGCCCCCGGCTCAGTGTGCAGTGTAGCCATACCCTGAGAAGTCAAGGATCCTTGGGATGGGGAGGGCGTGGTTGCATGAGGAAAAGGCAGGACCATAGCACCATCCCTCTCATTCCCTCAGGGATATTAGATGTAAGATAATGTTGATTTAGCATTCACTTATGCTGCTTCTTCCCTCTGCACTACGGATGCCACCCATGAGACTTTGGGGCACCCACTGAGGACTCACTCCAGGCCAGCACCACAGCAAAGGGAGTGGAATGCAAAGGTATTGAGCCTCTGTGCAAATGCCACAACCAAAGCTGTTGATGACCTTATATCACGATTGCATGTTTTTTCTGCAGACCCTGGACTACCTGTGAATTTAGAGGGTCGAGGTCACTGTTCGTTCACTGAGTGGTGGGGAATAGGGATGGAAAAATCCTTCCGCTCCTAAAAGAAACATTTGGAGGAAGCACCACAGGTTGAAACTCACTCTGTTTTTATATCCAGAGATGGTTTTCCCCTCACACGGATGCCTACATGGCTCATAGAAAGCGGCCATTTGTCATTGGGCTTCAAATACAATTCTGTGCAAATATACTGGGCAGGAAGAAAGTGTGAGAAGATGCAATGGTATATCTCATCCATGCAAGAAAAATAGCTGTCATGCAGCCACTCCAACAATGCCTGGTCAATTGCACTTCACCTCTAAAAATGTCACTCAACTACCCATGCATGACATTCCAGGACAAAGAAGTAACTTTGCTAGAATTTGGACAGGCAAGAGAAAAGGACATTGAATTCCGAATCAGAATTATACTGATCATGATTTGGCCAGGTCCTGGATTTGACACCTCACATCCCACAGAGGTAGGGGAAGAAGAGATAGGAGTTATAACATTTAATAGACTGTACTTCTGTGGGGTGGGAGCGGTCTCACTGAAACCTGTCAATCTCTCAGCAGAGTATGTAAATTCTAACATTTATCTACTCATCTACTCTATCCCTCTTCTTCCTCTACTAGCCCACTCTCCTGACACACACACAGCACCTCTGCATTTCCTTTTCTCCTGCCCTACATTTTGCTCTCTTACCGTGCCCCATCCACTTTTCTAATTCTCTTCTTACCACTTTGCTATCTTCTTCCCTTGTTTCCCTCATCTGTTTTCATATTTTAATGGGGCTGGAAAAACTTTCTCTGACTCCCTAGAGAGAGAAAGCTCCAACCTCTTCAGCATCCGACGCGTGCCTATGTGCTGAATGAGCAGTAGGGGAATGGGGAACGCCTGTACCAGTATGACTGTATATGGAAAAACAGTCAACTCAAAGCAGTAAAAACATCACCAGAGGGTGCAGTAAAAGTCAAGGAATTGATTTTTTCCCCCTTCTCTCTCTTTTAGTATATTCCTGCTTTCAGTCGTTCTTGCCTGGAGAGCTAAAGGGAACTATACTGGAATGCAAAAGAGAAAGTCCTGGGTGACACTTATTACTTTTACTGTGGTGTGGTTACTTTTCGTTATTCATAATCAAATTTGGAATGTGTGCCCACAGGGAGAAGGAAGAGAGAGAGGCCCCTTCTCTAACCAGTTTAGCTGAACCATTTGAAAGCTCAGTTTAACCCATACTTCCAGCTAAAATGGTTTAAACCAAGGACCCCTGTGCTCTCACTAAAGTCAATGGGAATTATTTGTAATCTGTACTCATGTCTGGTTGTTAAATGTCAGTAAGTTATCATTCATTTGTCACCATCCTCATTCTAAAGGGGAAGAGAATAAATTTTGTCCAGCAAGTAAATTTTGTGCCTGTTTTTGTAAATTATAATGAGGGTTTTAAACACAGACCAGTGGGAATAAGCCAAAATTGAGTAATTCAGTCTTGGGGTAAATTGGTAGAACTCTGGGCTTCAAAACTGTCTGGCCTTCTCCACACTGGCCACCCAAAATGTTTAACTATATTGGCTGGAACTGCTTTTCACTATATTTTTAAATGGTTCCACGAACTTGCTAAAGGCCCAAAAGAGATAGATAGAAAGAGAGACAAATGTATACAACTCAAGGACTCAGAAAAACTATGCTACTGAACCAAAGCCCATTGAGGTCCATGGGAATCTTTCCATTGACTTCAGTGTGTGCCGAAATAGGCTCTATATTAATAATTATTAATCTAATTGAATTCCATCCCTTTAACGGGAATCATGTATAGTTATCGGAAGGCTCAGACCTCTATGATGACTGATTCACCTATGGTATCATTGAAGTGGTGCCATTTTGTGACTTGGTCTGGAATTTTCAAAGAGACTTGGATGTTAGGTTCTCAGCGACCAGTGACTTATGACTCCCTTAGGCTCCTTTGAAAAGCCACCTTGGGGTTTTAGGGCTGCATTAGTTGTTCTTTTTTCAAAGTTTCATGTTGAGATTTATTTCTTTAGTTAGAAACCTCACTTGCCTCTCACTCTCCACTCTTGTTACAGAGGCTTTTGCAAAAACTTGTGCAGCACCTCAGGATTAACTCATTTTAATGGGTGAAGGCTCTACCTTGTAACCAGTTCTTTTACTTTGTTCATTTTAAAGGGCTGTCCAGTTTAACATCTCAAATCATGTTTCACTGCATCGCATTCTGGGACTTATGCAAAGAAAGAAACTAATAAAAACCACAGGGTGAAATCTGTATTATTTTATAACAAAAAGATATTTGAACTCCAGCTGTCTCAGTAAAACTACAGAACACATTTTATTATGCTATTACTACATAGGACTGCAGTTTAGACCCGGCATTATCAAACTACTTTTTAACATATGCCATGATACTAGCATGCTCTAATTTAATAAACAAAAGCTATATTTTAATATCTATTAGCTATCCATTTCCCCATATCCCGATAGAAATCTGTGAGTGCATTCAGTTACTATGGCTCCTTAAAACAGAAGATATGCATCCAGTATAGTATATCTTACATGCTCAAAGTTCAAGGTCAAATTCTGCAGTCTTTACACAGGAAATTCCCAGTGGCCAAATCCTAAAGTTCCTATTCAAAGCCATACTGTGCCATCAGTTTTGTGCTTCAAAACTGGTAGCACAATATTGCCCTCATGCAAACCCCTTTTGAGAACCGTAAGAGTCTATTTGAATAGGAACCTCAGGATTCAGCTTTGAGACTTCAGAGGGAATTTTTCCTGATGAAAGACTGCAGGATTTGTGTCTCAGTGAATAACCAAGACAGAGCAGACTACAAGAACACAAGTTAACACAAGTTAAATTAAGTCTCTTTGTCCTTCCCTACTTCACATTAAGGTCTCACTCATGCTGTAAAGGCACAGCTCTAAGCAAACTGCGGTGTAGAACTAACTGTGCCAGCAAAAAGGGAGGCCCTCGGCTATTAAAATGTACTTCAGTTTTGTTATAATACAACTGGGATTACATTGATGGAGGAAACAGAAATATCACACTAAAACACGACTGACCCCTGACTTAACATTGCATGTAAGTCAGACATGTGCTATCTAGCCACTTTTGTTCACCACTGTCTTGCATGTAAAAAACATTTGTCCATTCTAAATATATGTTGCATTGCTTGCTCAGTTACCAAGGAGCCATTAGGTTGGACATGAATTTGGAAAGGAGCTGTTGTAGAAATGTAGATTCAGAGGTTTGAAATAGCTAAAAAAATTCCATCATATGCTAGAAGCCTTGTCACACTCTTAGCTGACAATTCAAAACACTAGTAGGGAATAATGCAACCTCGTTGCAATTCTGCTACGGGCCTGATCCTGTCCCCACTGAGGTCAAGGGCCAAACTCTCACTGAATGGAATGGGATATTGTCGTACCTGGACAATGCTTTTGAGGTGAGGGCAGATACTTCCCATTGACTTCAGTGAGAGCAAAGGTAGGCCAATGTTGAGCACTTAAGAAAGTCCAACCTTTAAATTTTAACTGAACTGAATGAATAAGTGGATCTATAGAGCTTGACTCCAAAGTGTGTAGATTCATCACATCTATAAAATTATAAAGCATCAATTACATGTTATTAACTCTTTATTTATTGTGCTTGGGAGGCAAGGTAATCTGTCTTTTGTTTCACATAGGAAATCATAAATAAAAAGGTGTCTAGTAGTTAGGAATACTGGGTCAAACCGTGCTGTGATTCACACCTTGTGCAGCCCACTGATGTCCATGGGATTGCACGGGATACAGGATAGAACTGGGCCCCAAAACTTGCAAATGAAACAAGCTATATAAGTATTATTGCTAGAGATTAACTATGTTGTTTCAAAGTTGTTGTAGCTGTATTGGTCCAAGGATACTAGAGAGCTAAGGTGGGTGAAGTAATCTTTTACTGGACCTACTTCTGGTGGTGAAAGAGACAAGCTTTTGAGCTACACAGCTCTCTGTCAGATCTGGGAAAGGTACTCAGAGTGTCACAGGTAAATACAAGGTGGAACAGATTGTTTAGATTAACTATTAAGATTTGTGACATCTGTTAAAAGGGCAGTTGCTGGTTGTAGAATTCCACTTTCTTTATCTCTCTGTTCTATGCACCTACAACCTGGCAATGTAAAGAGCTGTCATTGCTGTTGGTCAAACGGGAGCGAAATAAACTTAAAACAGAGTTTGGTTTTGTGTTTGGCCTTTAATGTCTCAGGATTACCAGCAAAGTGAGGGTTAAAAGGAAATGTGAGGCTAGCAATTCCTTTCAGTACAGTAAACCCAATCATTCCTCCCTTCAGATGCCTGCAGTCACGTCCTAAGCTGATTGTGCCTGGAGAAAAGGGTGGGGGAAAGTGAATATGTGCCATCTTATGCTCATTCAAAAGAAACTGCAAAGTACAGAGTATCAGGGGGTAGCCGCGTTAGTCTGTATCTACAAAAACAACAAGGAGTCTGGTGGCACCTTAAAGACTAACAGATTTATTTGGGCATAAGCTTTCGTGAGTAAAAACCTCACTTCTTCGGATGCAACCGAAGAAGTGAGGTTTTTACTCACGAAAGCTTATGCCCAAATAAATCTGTTAGTCTTTAAGGTGCCACCAGACTCCTTGTTGTTTTTGCAAAGTACAGAGACAATTACAAAAAAGGTGGAAATTCTGACACACTTCACTTTTCAAATACAAACAATGGGTGGAGGGATCTGGCCCAGCTGGCTGCTACGTGCACATTCTCATATAACCCTTATCAGCCATTTCCATTTGTAGGTAGCAAGAGCACAAATACCCTGAGGTGTGAGCAAAGTATAGGGCAAATTGAAAACAGGCTGCTAATGTCCATCATCCAGTGAAAAAGGCTATTTCTGGGGTCTTCAAAAATGTCTTTGTTCCTGCATTAGATATTGTAATGGTTTTGCACTTAGTGTTTCTTAGCATTTCTGTCTTTTCTTTCCTCTTTTTCCTTCTCCTCTCCGTTCTTCTGCTCGCCTTGCATCACAATAGCTGGCTCTGGATGTGAGTAAAAGTTAGGTCTCAGTAAGTAACACCCATCCTTGCTGCTTTCTCATTCTGCCTCCCTCTGGCATGGTGTATGTATATCCACAATCCTTACAAAGCTCTGATTTATAGGGCCCTGTCACAGCGGCAGCTGTTTCACCCTGTGTGTATTAAACATGCACAGCTCCCAGGGCTGCATTTCAAAGGGGTGGGTTCAGAAAATCCATTTCTGCCTCTGTAATCTCCAGTTCTCATTGGTTGGCGTCCATACCACTCATTAAAAGCTGCATTTCTATCTACGTATTTTCTTTTTTGTCTTTAAGAATTCCCCTCAAACCCATCTATAAACAATGCAGTAACAAAGTTTCTATAAAAGGGCACGGTATCAACAGAAACAGTGGACAGGCTCCAGCGACAAGCTGCCTTTTAGCTCCAATGTAAAAGATGTTCACTTAAAACCAAACAGCTTTTAGTTCCAGTATAAAGGACATCTTCCAATTTAAAGGTCATTTATCCAAGTAGATGCTGTTAGACTGTCTGGCATCTAGATATAGCTTAAGACAGTGTGAAAAATAAGGTTTTTTGGCCTTCTGACAGGGAAGCTTCCTTAGATGAATGCTTTCGTTCCTCTCCAAGCCCAGTCCAACCATAAGGCTGGGTCTTTTGTTTTCTCTCAACTCCATCACATAACAATAGTGCTGGAACTTTTATTTTTTTCATTGCTTTGTCTTTTTTTAAATCAAAATTTGGAATAAAATACGAGTTCAATGAAATGATGAAGTGTCATTTCTTCGGGGGCAAGTTCTTCTTCATGTGTGACAGATGCCCATTTCCATTTTTAACTAATTCTGCCTGACACTTTGTCCCACTCTTAGGTGAGATTCTTTTTGAAGCTTGAAGCAGTTTTGCATTTTGTTGCTAACTCCAGAAGAAACCATCCTTAAAAAAGATCTCTCCATAAGAGTGACAGGGATGTTCTTGTCATGTCACCATTGGGTAATTGCAGAAAGGGCAAGGGAGGGTCAAACTTTGGATGGAGGGACATCCAGAGTTAATTTTGTAGACATTATTGACCAAATTTATCTTGATTTCAATATGAATTGTCCCTGCTTATGCCAGGGGTGAGCATGACCCAGCATCAGCGGTATCTTTTGCTGTCATCCCATGTATCATTGGATTACAAATTTATAAGGCAGGTGGCTCTGTGACATGGGAATTTGGGAAGAGAGAAGTGACAAATGCTATTATTGCCATGTACCTCTGCTCAGTGGGAATTTCATAGAACATATACCAGTACTATTTTTCAGTAGTGAAGCCACAGATTTAATAAAAAGAAGGTCTGGCCCACATAAGAAGCTTTCACTGATGCCCAGTGTTTTCCTAACTTCTCTATTCAAGTCTATTGGAGGTTTTTGCCATAACAAGGCAGAATGTCACAACAAGTTTACCCGTTTTGTTGGACTTTGGAGTTCTTTGAGAGCCAAACTCTGAGATCCTTATTCACTCACGCCTTTAAGTTCAGATGTAGTTTTGCCATAATAAAGATTACATTGAAGCTGAATTGAAACCTCACCATTAGACTCACTGTTTGGAAATTGTCTCACATTGTCTAAACTCTGCTGGCAATTTTTTTTTTAACATGCAACCTGCTTGACTTTAGTGGATTGGTATAGGAGGCATATTTCCATGCTGTGTGCCAGAATTTTTGCTAGCAGTTGACTGTCATGATTAATTAGAAAGTCTGGTCTGAAGCTCTGGCTATGAACTGTGGATTTTCTTTATATAGCAAGCATAGAACATTAATATATTCTTTTCACTTCCCTGTGTTAGTGGCCTTATGAATTGATGCCTTAATTTGTTTGGCACAATATCTTTACACCATTATTTTCTGCAACTCTTACTATACAGTGAAACTTATACAAGTGTACTTGTTAGGCAGCATACTGTCTTCAGAGACTACCCCAAAGTAAAGCTAGGCAAATTTTTTTGTACTAAACCCTTTTTCACTGAAAAATGCAGATTCAGGTCAACCAAATAATTTGTGAAGCTGCAAGGAACTGCAAGAATTAATGAGACAAATTTGTCCCTGCCACACAAGCAAAAGTATCCCTGAAGCTGAGACTACATACTTCAGAAATTTGCAGGTTTTCTGAAGGTGGTGACACCAGTTTTGAAGCAGAGTGGAGAGTAAATGGCTTTCTAATGGCTTGGCTGTTGGAGTTCCAGGTAACCAAAGTGAAGGTTCACCCTCACGGTGCCCAGGCCCATATCTACAAAGCCTCTCTCATTGCTTCTTTTTGGGTTGCACAATCTGATCATATAAACTCTTCAGTGCAGGGATTAGCTCTTCCTATAGATCTGTACAGTGCCTAGCACATTTCAGACATAATATAATGACAATGGTAACTTGTATCACTTCTACTGCTGTCACTCCTTTAGGTCAATGTAATTTCCATTTAGTTCAATTGACTTTGGTCAAACAAGGCCAGCCAGGAGCATATGGTGGATTATGCTATAGCAGATTTCCTGCTTTTGGTGGCCAGTCCACTTCAGGTTTCCTCATGTTCTGAACCTAAGAGCCTGAGGAGGTTGGACAGTTTTGTTGTAGCAATCAAAGTGCTCTGTCCCGCTCCTATATTACAACACAGCTATTTCCAAGCTCCTGCAGCTGAAGCATAAATCAATTACCTCCTGGTTAGTGTTTGTCTGATTGAGCACAGAAAGCCCTGGGATCACCATTTAAAACAAAAGGGAAAGAAACTGATGCAGTTAGCGATTGGTGACACAAAAGGGTGAGGGGTGCAGGGGGGAGATGGGATACATTAAGTACAAACAGTCTGATTTGCCTTTTAGAACTCCCTGAGTAATCTATTATGCAATTTGTTCCATTTGTTGCTCTTGATTGCTATACATCTTCAGAAAACAAAGGCTCTCTTCAAACCAGTCAACAGTATTGCAGGGAGTGATATTGGGTTTCGTTTGCTGATGTCAGCAGCATCGCCAAACACTCCTATTATTGGAATGCAGCTGACCACGGACAAAACGCAACAGACAAAAGGCACCAGGGTCCAAGTTTCCTGCTGAGATGAATTTCATTTTAACTTTGTTACTAGCACCATTAAGATACGTTAAGTTAATAAAAGGCTTCCTACTCTCTCAGGCCAAAATTCCGCCAGAAGCAGTACCTATACAGGTTCATCACTCTGCATGTCTTTATTTTGGAATTAAAAAGGGGTCTCTTAAACAAGATATTTTAATATATATAAATGCATATTAAAGGTGCTTTAGCTTTTTTCCATCTTGATGCATCCTGGCCAAAAAGTGAGACAGTGAACAGTAAAGAGATACAACCCCCATGGTGTGTCTCTTATTTTATTTATGTAGGCTGAGACTTTTGAAGCCACCTAGGTGCACACCTCCCCTTAATTTCAATGGGAATTGTAGGTGAACATTTTCAGAAGCATCTAAAGGGCTTAGAAGAACAAGACCCTGCGCATCTAAATCCACTAGGCAGCTTTGACTCTACATCGGGGTGGCCAGCCTGTGGCTCTGAGGCCACATGCGGCTCTTCAGAAGCTAATATGTGGCTCCTTGTATAGGCACCGACTCTGGGGCTGGAGCTACAGGCACCAACTTTCCAATGTGCCGGGGGGTGCTCACTGCTCAACCCCTGGCTCTGCCATGGGCCCTGCCCCCACCCCACCCCTTCCCGCCCCCTCCCCTGAACCTGCAGTACCCTCACTCCTGCCCCCTCCTCCCGAGAGCCTCCTGCACGCCACGAAACAGCTGATCGGGAGCTGCGGGGAGGGAGGGGAGGCGTTGATTGGCAGGGCTGCCGGTGGGTGGGAGGCGCTGGGAGTAGGGGGATGGAGCTGATGGGGGGCTGGTGATGTATTACTGTGGCTCTTTGGCAATGTACACCAATAAATTCTGGCTCCTTCTCAGGCTCAGATTGGCCACCCCTGCTCTACATCATTTGGTAAATTTGGTGCAAGCGAACAATAAGTGTTTCAATGTGGCTAAATGTAAATGTATACACCTAAGAACAAAGAATGTAGGTCATACTTACAGGATGGGGGACTCTATCCTAGGAAGCAGTGAGTCTGAAAAATATTTGGGGGTTCTGTAGATAATCAGCTGAACACGAGCAAAAAGGCTAATACGATACTTAGATACATAAACTGGGGACTCACCTGTAGGAGTAGAGAGGTTATTTTATCTCTGTATTTGGCACTGGTGCAGCCGCTGCTGGAATACTGTGTCCAGTTCTGGTGCTCACAATTCAACAAGAATGTTGGAGAGGGTTCAGAGAAGAGCCATGAGAATGATTAACGGATAAGAAAACCTACCTTATAATGATAGACTCAAGAGGCTCAAATTATTTAGCTTAACAAAGAGAAGGTTAAGGGTTTCTTGATCATAGCCTATAAGTACCTACATGGAGAACAAATATTTTACAATGGGCTCTTCAGTCTAGCAGAGAATGGTATAACATCATCCAATGGCTGGAAGTTGAACCTAAAAATTCAGGCTAGAAATAAGGCATACATTTTTAACAGTGAGAGTAATTAACCATTGGAACAATTTACCATGGGTCATGGTGGATTCTCCATCACTGACAATTTTTAAATCAAGATTGGATTTATTTTCTTAAAGATATGCTCTAGGAATCATTTTGGGGCAGTAGTAGCTTGTGTTATACTGGAGGTCAGACTAGATTGTCACAATGGTCCACTCTGGCCTTGGAATCTATGAAAAAATCTCAGTCTTAAGGCCCATATTTACAAAGCTTCTCTCATATGATTTATACCTACATAGGTAGCCCAACTGTCCTACTCAGATGAAGAATTATCACTCTGAGTAAGGCTTGCAGGATCATGATTTTATTTACATTAACAGTGAAGAAGGAAGCAGTTATTTCATACAGTTGAAGTGGATGTAGATGGTTTAATTTTTTAACTGAAGGGGGGTAATACAAAAGTTTTATTTTAGCTAGCTGGTCAAAATGAAGCTGAAGAGGGAATCAAACTAGTGTGCTAGCTAATGCATACTAAAACAACGTATTTTATTAGAGCTGGCAGAAAATGGTTTTTATTCCCATGAAAATTTTAATTTTGACAAACAAATCAAAACCCAAACATTTTTGTCTGAAAACTTTCAACTGAAAATTGAAATGTTCTATTCAGCAATACTGCTATGGTGCCTCATAGGAGTTGTAGTTCAGGTGCCTTGTGCCCCTATTCTCCTCTATCAGTCTGGCTACCTGGCCATACTACATCTCCCATAATGCACAATTGTCTCCCCTCTTGTTGACCCACCCTGGTGCATCACTGGAGTCTTTGGTCATGGTGGATCACATCCATTTGATAAACCTGGCCAAGAAAGGAGAATGGGAGCATGGGTCATCCAGACTACAATTTCCTATGAGGCACTGTGGTGGTACTTCCAAATAGAAAATTTTCATCTTTTGACAAAAATATTTCAGGAGTTCAGGCTTTTTGAGAAAAAGTTGAAATTTTCCACAGGGGACAGATATTTTTCATGAAAATTTTGTTCAGTTAAAACCCCGCATTTCCATCAAAAACCAGTTTTGATGCAAAACTTTTGACCAGCCCTACTTTTCATCCTAGTCAAGACAAACCCTTTGACTGCAGCAGTACACTTGGCCAAAATTTTACAAAATGGTCACTGATTTTCAGTGCTTCCAGTTTGAGGAGGCCAATATGAGACACCTTAAATAGTCTAATTTTCAGAAGCGTTAAGTACTCACAGTTCCAACTGAAATCAATGGGAGCTTCAGGTGCAGAGCAGTTCTGAACACCAGGCCCAAGGAATAAAACTGACCATTCAAAAATTGAGGAATAAGAACATAAGAATGTCCATATGGAGTCAGAGCAATGGTCCATCTAGCCCAGTATCCTGTCTCTGACCGTGGCCAATGCCGGATACCTCAGAGGGAGTGAACAGAACAGGACAATTTTGAGAGATCTAACTCCTGTTGTCTAGTCCCAGCTTCTGGCAGTCAGAGGTTTAGGAGCACTTGGAGCTTGGGGCTGCATCCCTGATCAGCTTGGCTAATAGCAATGGATGGACCTAGCCTCCATGAACTTATCTAATTCTTTTTTTAAGCCTGTTATGCTTTTGACCTTCACAACATCCCATGGCAATGAATTCCCCAGGATGACTGCATTGTGTGAATAAGTACTCCCTTATGTTTGTTTTAATCCTGCTGCCTATTAATTTCATCAGGTGACCCTTAGTTCCTGTGTTATGAGAAACAGTAAATAACACAGGTATCCCAACACCAGCAGCCGTTTTTGAAAATTTGGCTACATGACTATAATTTGTTTAATTGAAACACAGGGAACAAGACCATAAAATCTCAATTTCCTAATACTCCATTTTCAACATGTTCCATTTTTGTTTCTTGGTTCTTTTTGGGATGCTTCTCATTCATAGTTTGTTTCAATAAGATGAAGAAACAAATCTGCAACTAATAAGTTATGTGCGCTGATCACTTTTCTTGCATTCTCTATCTCTTACCATCCACCCTTCATCTGTCTTTGTGTTTTATATTGTACAGTACACAATATTGGGACTGTGTACCTCTAGGTTTGCAAAATGCCTCGCACAACATGCAATATACAGTCCCAATCCAAGACTATATATCTTGGCTGTTATTGTTCCTTGTAGGCATTAGGGTGGGGGAGGGATTTATATTCATTATTTGTCATTAATGAATAAAATAAAAATCAATCATACTTTTCACTAAAGCATGTGACCACTGGGGATCTCAAAAGGCTCTACAACACTGTGAGAGAGGTAATGATTATCCCAAATTTCAATAACACCAATGACCCAAGCCACATGGAAAGAGCCACCAAATTTTTCATTTAGAAGCAGCGGACACTAGTCAGCAGATTGCTGCTGGCACAAATGCAAAAGGAGTCTGGATGATGGATCAGCAGAATGGGAGCAACAGGAGGAGGAAGAATCTGGCTGAGAGTGGCGATACGTTTTTGAGTAAGCCCTGAGATTTTGATGGATCTTAGCCCCATTTAAGCCTTACTCCATCCTTTCCCAGAGAACAGCCCAGATGCATGAGCAGCGGCTGTTGCTGCTTCACTCAGTGATAAAGAGTTTCTTAAGCAAAATCTAAGCTTGGGAATTAAGAAAGATAACTAAAAAAATGTCAGACCTCTGGGCCCTCCCATTAACCAGGTGTAAGTGTAAGCCCACTTATAACAATAACAAAGGCCAATGCATGAGCAACCAATGAACACACTAGTTGTTCTGGGGCCCCAATCCACCCAATGCAAGATAATGGCTTCCCAAAAATTAATGTCTCCTCCCCCCACCCCTTGCCAAGACACAGAATCCAGATCCAGACTGAATATTCTCCAAAGTTCAGGAGAAGGATCAGACCTGGGGTTTTGGTTCAGCCCATTATTAGAGTTAGGATCATCTGCAAAGTTGTGGGAGAGGGAAAAGGAGAGAGAAGAGAAAGTATTTCTATTCAGGGAACCTTTCACACCATTGTAAATTATTACATTGGCTTTCATGGCCTTACAGTGGTGTAAAACCAGTTTTTAGAGGAGAATCAGGCTTTGGCATTTTGCTTTGGCCCATTGCAGATCTAGGGGGCAGATGAAAAGCTCAACAGGGTGCTCAAATCCAAGGTTTAGTTGCAGGCCTAGCTCCAATTTTTGTTTTAATATTACCATTTTATTAAGTTATGGTAAATGCCCTAATATGAGCCATAAACAAAAAAGTCACAAACAGGCCTGGCTAATTACATCAGTCTTGCTATTTGCTCAGGGCAATTCCGACTCATCTCTAAACTCTGCTCATCTGTTTCTAATACAAGTACATTTCAATTTCCTCAATCAATATCAGGAGCAGCAGTGACACTACTCCTCACCACAGAATCTGACCCGGGGCAAGTACAAGGAAAAGTCCTGATGCACTCAGAACTGGCCTTGGGCCCTCATGGCAATGAGTCAGGTGGTCAGAGCTGCTGCTCTGACCCTGTACTATCAGTGGACCAGGGTACAGAATGCAGAAATCATTATAGATATTCTCATGGATATCATTTCAGTATCTGCTTCTGCTAGCAGTTCTGCAGCAGGAACAGCCTGCTAAGCATTTCCCCATTTCAGGAAGCCCTGCCTCAGACCTCCTGCTCGTTTCTCTATTTGATGAGTGTTTGCTCGCGCTCTGCAGCTGACAGCCCAGAACTTCTTTCAATGCTAACAATGTCAAGCCAACGCCCCATACTGCCACAGCCCTGCTCCTTGTCTCTCTTCTCCCCACTAGCTACAGACTGCTTCCCTTTTTCCTTTTCAAAAACGAAGCTGAAGTGACCAGAAAGTCTTTCACAACTGCATCTATGTGGAAACAGCTTGTTAGCCATATATTTGGTGGGTTCTGAACTGCAGAGTACTCCCAAACTGAAGAGTACAAATGGACAGCTCCATTTCATTCATCCTTTCCCAGTTTCAATTTACTTATGCCACAGTTTTAAAAAATAGATGCCAAAAGTTAGGCTCATATGTTCTTATTTAAGCACTTAAATTAGTGGCCTGATCGTCAAAAGTGCGGAGTCCCCAGCAGCTCCCATTAAAGTCAATAACATTAGTTGGGTGCTCAGCACTTTTGAAAATGAAGTCACTGATTTATCAGCCTAAATACAGATTGAGAAGCCTAACATTAGGCATCTTTTTTTTTGAAAAACATGGCCTTGTTTTCTGCCTCATTGTGGGTCTGGCACAAGCCTGGCTGATAACAATTTATGCCTCATGGAGGTCAGAATTCAGGTTGAATGATTCTCATGTTTAGAGGCTCAGGCCAGATGCTTACTGTTCATTGGAACTTTATCCTTAGTAAGGATAGACAAATCATTGGGATAATATTCAACTGTCAGCTGTTTGCCCTTTCCTGATGCCTGGAATCAATTACCTTTACACGAATCCCAAAGCTCTCCCCTCTTCCACTCCCACTTGCCTTGATCTGTGTTCCTGCCCAATATATCACAGATTAGAAGATGATGAAGGCAATGGCTTTATGGACTTTGACAAGGAGTTTTTCCCATGCATGGCTTTTCCAACGGGCAAAGGTGCTTGTGCAAATAAGTGCGCAAAGGAGGCTGGCACCACTGGCAAAACAAAGGTAGGGTCAACCACGGTAAGATAATAGGCTGGGTAGGTAGGGTGCTAAGTTAAGAATAGCTTTGAAAGTAAGGGCAAGAAGTTTGCTCCTTGCAGTGGAGGAGGGGAGTTCAAGAGCTAGGAGCCAGGAAAGGTGACCTGAGCCAAAGCAATTTGAACAAACTGTGTCCTGCTTTTTGAGTGTTAAGTGAAAATATCACAAGATAATAATGAATCTGATTTTAAGGTAGACAACTCATCTTCCTTCCAGGACTTTGTTTCTATGTTTCTCTGTGGTGGATATGAGCTCGGAGGACAACATTTATTGAGCAGTGAATTTTATGGCCTGATTCTAATAATTGGCAAAGGAAGTCTGGCTCCTTATAGATCTTGGGATTTCCCCCTTCCCCCCTTTCTTTTCAATTAGTGCTTGATAGAAAGCCCAGAAGCAGGCAGATTTCATAGCTCCATCAGTTGCTGTCTCTTTTTGATGTAGAACTAATCATAAATGATGCTTTTGAATCTAGTTAATTACAGCCCTAACATGTTAAAAGGTCTTGGTTTATCCAAAAGTCTATGTCTGGAACCTATGGAGAGCGATATGTGGTAGGAGGGGACGGGAGAGGAACAGAGAAAAAAACAGCCATGTGGTTCTTACAATCTGCATTGTTCTCTGCATCACATGGCACAACATGCAGTTCCTTTTGTTTCAGGATAAAAGGATAAAATCCAAGAACCTCAGAAAGGTTTTACAAAAAATTTCTGAATTGGGAAGCCTGCACCTCTTTTGATTGCTCACTTACAAGATCAAATGGGAACCTAGTAAATAATTACTCTCAGGGTGTATGCCATTTAAAACATACCCTCAGATTTTCTCCAGCAGAACGTCTGGTTTAAAAATATAAGTACACACAACACATAGGGCCAAATTCCTCTCTGTGTTACACCTGTGGAATCACTCACTTTGGATGTATACCACTGTAAAAGTTGAGAGAAGAATTTGTCCCATAGTTAGTTTGTTCATTAGACTGTCCTTTCCCACATTTTTACTATACTGGGAGGATGCCAGCCCTAAGCAAAAATCCTTAGGTGGGTCAGTACTGGTGTACTCTGGGAAAGAAGCAGAGGCCACTCAAGACAATTTTCCACCCTAGGCAACATTTCAGTGTGCCACCCCCATAGCACTCAAATTTGGCCTGGCCATCCCTCTGTCATGTCGGAGAGACAGCTGGGCCAAATCTGAGTGAGAGGTGTTCCAGTTTGATGTATGGGGGTTGCAGCACCACTCAACTTCGGCCCAGCCACCCCTCGGTCATGATGGAGGGTTGGCCGGGCCAAATTTGTTGCCCTAGACAGCTGCCTAGCTTGCCTATAGCTAGAGGAGCCAGAAAAAAGGCAGTATTGAGGAGGGATTTGAAAGAAGAGAGGCTGGGCACCGGGCACACTGGAAGGGTGTGGGTGGCATGGAAGCAGCCATAAAGACAAGATGGAAGGACAGGAAAAGAAAGGGTAGGTGAGCTATGTTAAAAGCACAACGAGGAACAAAGGGTGGAGGGGACAGCAGAGACATAGGCAGGGACAGAGTTAAGCAGAGCTTTAGCCCTTGTCTACACTACAAAGTTTTGTCGACAAAAGGCAGCTTTGTTGACAAAACAGTGGCTGTGTACACACTGCGATGTGACTTTTGGTGGCAAAAATGCCCTGTTTTGGTGACAAAATAAAACCATCTCGATGAGAGACATAAGGCTTTTTGCGCAAACTTTTTGTTGACAAAGTGCCAGTGTAGACACTGCGCTTGATTTTATCGCTTTAATTGGCCTCCAGGAGGTGTCCCAAAATGCCCATCCTGACCACTCTGGTCAGCAGTTTGAACTGCACTGCCCTGCAGAAAGGTAAACAACCATTGACCCCCTCCTTCTTAGAAGCCCCAGGAATTTTTGAAATTCCATTTCCTGCTGGCTCGGCATGGAGGGGTCTCATCCATCTTCCTAGGTGACCATGGCAGGTTATCACAGCAAATGCTCTCCTGCTTGGACCAATGTGGATCTGCTGGATCTGCTCAGTATATGGGGAGGGGAGTCTCATGTAGAGCGCCTCCCTCCCTCCCCCAGCCAACACTCACCATGCTTTGGGTGTTCACAGAGATGTGTGCTTGCCACGGATCAGTGAGAAAGTGGTGGTTATGTTACAAAAGGTGTATTTTACTGAAAGGTTTCAATGCTGTTTGTGAACTTAACAATCATGCTTCTGTGCAATGTTTCTTGTGCTTCTGCACTTGTGCCCTGGCCTTGAGGGACACCCCGGCAAAGCATCTTCGCCAGATAAGAAAGCACCCAAGACGGAGCAAAGAAGACATGTTCTGGGAGGTACTGCACTCCTCCAATGCAGAGAAAAGGGAACGCAAGGAGTGGAGGGAAGCCAAAAGGAGGACAGAAAAGAAAATCAGGAGTCTGTTAAGGATGCTACTGAGTGGATGATTAAAGTCATGGAGGATCAAACGCAGATGCTGAAGTCCTTAATAATTCTGCAGACTG
This sequence comes from Terrapene triunguis, assembly GCF_002925995.2. NCBI lineage: Eukaryota > Metazoa > Chordata > Testudines > Emydidae > Terrapene > Terrapene triunguis. The sequence continues at coordinate 6,243,656 of NW_020664471.1, forward strand.
AGCAGATGTGTGAGTGCCCGCCCTCCCCTGCAGCACATTCAGAACTCTTTTCCATACCCTCCCCCTCACCCCAACTCCACCCACACAGTCCTTTCCACTTGCCGGGACTTCTCGGTTTCCCCTTCACTCCACCCCCGGGACAACTTTCACAATGATACCTGGACCTACACACAGATCTGAAAGTGTGCCCTTCCCAGGTACCTCCTTTCCCACTAAGCATCTTTTTGTATGTGTGTGTGTGTGTTGTTTCTTGTGCAATAAAAGTGAAGTTTTTGAATGGTAACTCATCTTTATTTGTTTCCTACAAATTGAGATAGCAGGCACTACCAATACATGCACAGGCAGTTTAATCATTTGCTTACTGGAATGTAAGGCCCCAAATGTCACCATTGTTTCCCAGCAAAATGACATGTAATGTAACACTGCAGCACCAACCACAGAGATATACATTACTGGTTCTCATTGTCAAAGTGTTGCTTCAAAGCCTCCCTGATTAAAATCCCTCCTCCCCCAGGCCCCTCTGATAGCCCTGGTATCTGGCTGCTCAAAATCAGCAGCCAAGCAGGCTGCCTAAACACTCCACCTCTGAGCAAACCTTTTACCCTTAGCTTCACAAATATTATGCAATGTACAGCACGTGGCTATGACCATGGGAATATTATCCTTATTGAGGTCTAGCCTGCCATAAAGGCATTGCCAGTGCGCCTTTAATCTGCCAAAGGCACATTCCATGGTCATCTGCACCTACTCAGCCTGTTGTTGAACCATTCCTTACTGCTGTCCAGGTGTCCCGTGTAACAGTTCATGAGCCAAAGTTGTAAGGGGTATGCTGGGTCTCCCAGGATCACTATAGGCATTTCAACATCCCCCACTGTAATCTTCTGGTCTGGAAAGAAAGCCCTCACTTGAACTTTTCTATACAGGCCGGTGTTACTGAAGATACATCCCGGACCAACTCATGTTGATGTCAGTGAAACACCCATGGTGATCCACAAATGCCTGCAACACCATGGAGAAGTACCCCTTCTTTTTGATGTACTCCATCGCAAGGTGGTCTGGTGTGTGCCATCTATCGCCCCTCCACAGTTAGGGAAACCCATTTCTGCAAAGCCATCCACTATTTCACACACCTTTCCCAGAGTCACAGTCCTTCATAGCAGAATGCAATTAATTGCCCTGCACACTTGCATTAACACAGCTCCAACGATCGACTTCCTGACTCCAAATTGATTTGTGACCGACCAGTAGAAGTCTGGAGTCGCCAGCTTCCACACAGCAATTGCCACACACTTCTCTACCAAGAGGGTAGCTCTCATTCTGGTGTCTTTGTGCCACAGTGTTGGGGCGAGCTCTGCACACAGTTTCAGGAAGGTGGCTTTCTGCATCCAAAAGTTCTGTAGCCACTGCTTGTCATCCCAGACCTGCATGACGATGTGATCCCACCATTCAGTGCTTGTTTCCCGAGCCCAAAAGCGACGGTCTACCCTATGCAGCTGCTCTGTGAATACCAAAAGCAATCTCAAGTTGCTCCTATCCATGTCACGCGGAATGTCTGGTGCCTGTAAGTCATCTTCAGTTAGGAACTAGACGATTAACTGCACTGCCGTGTGCGATGTGTTAATGACAGTTATCAGAGCATAGGAGAGCAGTGCGGGATCCATCCCATTTCACAAAGATGCTGTAGTACACAGCAAACAAGGGCCACTGAAAAAATGTTGTGAAAGAAAGTCGGAAGCCCATGGAATGCTGGGACAGAAAGTAATGCATCATGGGACATTGAACCTGGTCCCAAGATGCACCATGATCCGCTCTGCCTTCCCACAAGACCCACCAGCAGGTGGTGTCGAGCTGGACTGTGGGATAGCTCACACTGTCAATGCTCGTGTCCCAAGTGTGGACACGCTCTGCTGACAGAGGAAGTGAGTGTGAACATGCAATACCTATTTTTATTGAGTGTCGACATAACTTTTATCAACAAAACTCTGTAGTGTAGACAAGGCTTAAAGGTGAGGAAAAGATAGTAAGAGGAAGCCAGGGAAGAGGCTCAAAAAGTGAAGTGCTCTATGCAGTGAGAGCAGGGCCGGCTCCAGGCACCAGTGTAGCAAACAGGTGCCTGGGGCAGCCAATGAAGAGGGGGCGGCATGTCCGGCAGTTCAGCGACAATTCGGCAGCGGGGCCATCACTCCCTCTCGGAGCAAAGGATCTCCCACTGAATTGCTGCCGTAGAATGAAGAGGCGCTAGAGCTGCTGACGAATTGCCGCCAATAGTGATCGCGGCTTTTTTTTTTTTTTTCCCCCTGCTTGGGGCGGCAAAAACACTAGCGCCGGCCCTGAGCGAGACAGAAAGATACTTCAGATGCAGATTTTTGAGTGGACAGGAGGGGAGTAAGGCAAGAATCAGGGAACAGCAAGTGGTCAAAACTAAACTTAAGAGAGAAAAGCATCTTCTGTACTCATAGGTTATCGTTACCCGAAATTGGGTCAGCTAGTAAGCTTAGGGAGGACTAATGACCCACCAGAGTTTGGCAGAAAGCAGCACATTTATTATATTGATAGCTAAGCTCAAAAGAAGGGGGGGGGTGTCACACTCACACTCGCATACTCATGCTCCCAGGACAGGCACGGCACTGGAGATGTCAGGATCCTTCAAGGTAAGTGTCCCACAGCACAGCGATGGATGGTGCGATGAAGGTAAGTCTTCCCGAGGCACGATGGAATGCAACACAGCAAACCACTGGCCAGGCGGTCTGGGCGAAGGGCCTCCACGGGAGGTACAAGCTTGTGAGTGCACCCCTGAGCACATGGCCCCTTCCCCTTTTAAGGACCTGCTCCTCATGGCCTGCGACTAGAGATGACTTGGCTGCATTTGGTTGGTCACACTCCACCTCAGCCAGTGTCCATGCATTGGGTGTGTGTGATTGCTGCCTAATTAGAGTCCCAGACACCTTGTCTACATGGGAGCTCTTCTGATCTTCCAGCTGTTCAACCAGCCCATTCATCCCACAAGCATTCCAGGAGGGAGGGGTAGGGGAAAGCCACTTCACAGGTATTCAAAGAGGGAGAGGAGACAAGGGGGCGGGAAGTGTAACAGACCTTTTGAGCATACAGGTTATACATAGTCATATGAATAAGCATAGTCATACAGAGCATACAGATCACTGCTGCGCCTACAACAGTTATGTCTACATTTATGGTCGCATGCAAAGTACATACACTTTACTCCCCCCTAGCATGTAGATGGTGAGACATGGCTTAGGTGAACAGAGTAAAGACACACCTGAACCCTTAGGGCAGGGTCCACAAACTGTGGGGCAAGCCCCCCTAGTGGGGCACAGAGAAATGTTCAGGAGGGCGTGGTGGGGCCCAGGCCAGCCCCCATGTGGGGCAGGGAGGGAGCACCACCTAGCCCTGCTCTGCCCCCAGCTCCACTCCACTCTGGCCCAGCCCCAGCTCTGGCCCCAGCTCCAGGTGGGTGCAGACAGCTCCCATTAGGGGTAAGGGGGGCATGACAGAGAAAGTCTGGGGACAACTGCCTTAGGGTATATACCCTACACAGCTCTCTACATGCCCAAGCTGTGCCTCCGATGTCTACACTGCTATTTTTAGCAGTTTGTGTCCTGTGGCCTCCCTCTTGCCAGAGCCTTTCAGTGCCGCATTGGTAGCTATACACCACAGCGTGGACACAACCTGCCTTTCACTGCAGCATGTAGCTAGCTACATAACGCCACCAGCATAGATAAGGCCATTAAGTCAGACAACACTCCATATTCATGGGTAAAATTAGAGGAATCTAGAAATGTTTCTTCATCCCATGTGCCCCAGGTTAACATCTAGCCATGTGCAGACTGGCCCTATGAATTTGTAAATAGTGTGTGCTGTGGTAGTATGGAACTGTCTGGAATATTGGAGTTACTATATGAGACCCAATGAGCCTGATTCTCTTCTCACTTGTACCACTTCTGCATCAGGGTAGCTCTAGTGACTTCAGTTGAGTAACTCCAGATTTACAGCAGGGTAAATCGGGGAAAGTCATTTTTGAAAATATAATAATGCCTTCTTTTTGTTTTATAATCAAAGTGAAGCAGAGAACCTCAGCTCACTGGGGAATTGTGGTTCTTAGTGAGAGTCCATTGGTTTGGTCTTGTGCGTCACACAGTGTTACCACTAGCCTCTAGCTCTTTATTAGCCTCTCTTTCTCATGCATTCCAGGATTTAGCTTTGCAGCTCTCAGTGAAGTTTGCTCTACACTTTGTAATCACATCCATGCGTTCACTCATATGCACACAAATCTGGAAAGGTCAAAGGTCACAGATGTTTTGTTAAATACGTGGAACCCATGACTTTCATGAGATCTGGGTCACAAATCTAGCCTTACAGATGATGTACTGAGAAATGCATACATCCTGCATATGGTATATTTCACATTTACCTAATTTAAACGTGATTCAGATTTACTCATTTTCACACAGCACATCCCATCTATAGTGGCTGGCTCTCAAAATGTTGACTTACATGATTAAAAATGCAATTAACATTACAGCAGATTCCCTATTTTAAGAATACCTGTAAAGCTAATTACTTCCCAATGGTAAATGCCAACACTTTAATGGAGATTGTAATCGCATGCAGAGAACTAAATAACAGTGTACATTAAACACTGATTATTCATTAAAATAATCTAAAATGATTGCCATTGACAAATGATTTTAAGTGTGAGAGTGCACAAGATAAAAAATACCAAGCATGCGCATTGTTCCATATCGATCTACATGATACATGATCTATAGTTTGGAGTGGGAGGGAAATGCTTGCTGTTTATAAAATCTCTGTACAGAAGGAATGCAGGGTGGATCTACTTTGCTCAGTTCCTCAATGCAACAATGGAAAACATTACCCAAGAAGGCCTACTCTGCTTTGGAACACTCTAGGAATGACAAAAAGCCTCAGGCTCCCCTGATTTCACCTAAGAGATTATCATCATGACTTCTCCTCTTCATCAATACCTGGATGACGGCTTTTTTTTAAAAAGAACTACAACACAAACTCTTGTCACTAAGACTTCGAAAAGTTTTACACAGGCAGGTGCAATGTACTATACCCCAGGTTACTAGAATCCGCAAGTGAGTCACGGAATACATGACCAATGCAGAACATACAGTCTCACAAGGAAAGGACAAACACAGAACAGATACCAGCAAATACTATTATTATTTGTATTATGGTAGCATCTAGGGGACCCATTCACGGATGAGGATCCCACTGTGTTAGATGCTGTACAAACACAGAACAAGAAGACAGCCCCTGCCTCAGAAAGCTCACAGTTTAACCCTGCTAAGCGTAACAAACCTTTATTCATCTCAGCTTCCCTGAATGACAATAAAATAATAGAAGCAGGCTTCTGCTAAATGCAGATGTGAGAGCTTCGGAAATGCTCCCTGCATCCAAACTATTACACTTTAATAAGCATTTTCCTCTGCTGCAAACACAATTTTTTACAGGGCTCGCCACCACCTTTCCTATAATACTAGATCACAATTGCCCCTAAGACTTCTCTGTGTTACACTGGATGAGAGAAATGTGTTACTCAAACATCACACTGCAAACACAGATCTACAGGGCTCATTTAAGTAACATTGCTTTCATGACACATAGTACACCCAAGAAGTGGCGTATATCATCAGAACAACCTTTCAGCTGTCTTTTGGATGGGATATAAAACCAAGATCCTTCTGACCACTTGTGGTCATTCAAAATACCAAGATACAGTGTTAACCTCTCTGCTCTGGCCAAATTTCTACTCAGCTATCCCTAAATTTGTCGCATTTGCAATTGGATTTATATCCAGATTCACTTCTTGCCCTAACCTGTTGTGTGGTCCACTCCATGAGGTGGATACATTTCACCAGTGAGGTGAGGTGATCTCATTACTTACAGAGAGAAAGTTCAACATTTTCAAATGTATGTGCCTTTAAGCACCTACATCTATATGTAAGTGCTGAAAATGGCCTGATCTTCAGGGTTGGTGAGCCACCACAGCTTTCTTTGGAGTCTCGCAAGGTAAGGTTTGCTATCAGGCTGTGGTCCTTCATTTGTTGTTATGCAAGCTATGAGAAGAATAATTAAATCTCTCATTCCTTGGTGTAAATTGATTGCTGGAGACACCAGGTAGCAGTGTTCTCCTCCATGAGCACCACTCAGGGGCGGCTCCAAGCACCAGCGCAGCAAGCGTGTACCTGGGGCGGCAAGCCGCGGGGGGCGGCGTGCCGGTTGCCGGGAGGGTGGCAGTCAGGCTGCCTTTGGTGGCATGCCTGCGGGAGGTCCGCCGGTCCCGTGGTTTCAGCGGTAATTCGGTGGCAGGTACGCCGAAGGTGCGGGATCGGCGGACCTTCCGCAGGCATGCCGCCAAATCCGGGTTACCAGCGGACATCCAGCAGGCACGTCGCCGAAAGCCGTCTGACTGCCGTGCTTGGGGCGGCAAAATACATAGAGCCGCCCCTGGCACTACTGCACTGGTGACCAAGTAGACAACATATGTTTGTGGTGCTATTTGCTTCCTTGTTTGCCTTCCTCTGAAGTGACAAGGTGGGTGAGGACATATCTTTTCTTGGACCAATTTCTGTTGGTGAGAGAGACACCAAGCTTGAAAGTTTGTGTCTCTCACCAACAGAAGTTGGTCCAACAAAAGTTATGACCTCACCCACCTAGTCTCGCTAACATCCTGGGACCAACATGGCTACAGCAACACTGCATTCCTCTGAAGTATCGCGTACTGCCCATTGCTGCAGGCAAAATACTGGGCATTGATGGACCAATAGTCTGAGCTGACATTCTCAAGCATTTACATGTCACATCGCAGAAGTAGACAAGGCTGCACTCAGAGGAGGGGTAAAATGGGGCCCAGTTAGCCCCTCCCCCCCAGCACCTCTCTAGACTCAGAACTGTGCAAGACATTCCCCCCCGCACCCACCAACTCTAGGGAAATTAGGGTCCCAGTGGTGCTTTCTCCCCCCTTTCTCCCCCGCCCCTGCCATGTGGCTTTGGGGAAAAACTGCAGAGAAGAGCCAGCCAGAGACTCCAGCCAGTAGAAGCATTTGCAGACGCAGCCAAAGCAGGGACCTTTGGACAGTCAGAAAACTTTCTACAGTTTTTAGTGGACTTTCTCTGCCCTGTGCTAATTGGTTCTTTGCTACAACCCTCCCTCACAGTCTTGTCACCTCAGCCCAGTCAGCCTCCCTCTATGCTTGCCTTGTTTACCCTTTCCTTGCCTGCCCTGTTCCCCTCACCCCCTTCACTTCTCTTCCCTTTTCGTTCCATGCTACTGATCCCCTCCTAACTAACCCCCCCCCCCCAAAATCATGGCGCTAATGTGACAGTTGTTGCCATTCCACTGTTCATTCCGCTTGTGTATTCTACCCCTTGCCCCACCATGGGTCTGTCCTATCTATTTAGAGTATAAACTCTTCAGGGCAGGGATCATCTACTATCCTGGGTTTGTACAGTGCTTAGCACAATGGGGACCCATTCCTGGTTGGTCCCTAAGCCTGATCTTGTGAGGTGCTGACAGCCATCTGTTAACAGTACACTGAACTTAATAGGAACTGAGGGCACTCAGCACCCCTCTGAATCAGGCCCCGTAGGATTTTTTAGCTATGAAGTTTGAATTTCCAAGTTCAGAGGTGCTTGCAGAATTCAGTATCCTGATTTCTGGGCCTGATTCTGTAATGCCACAATGCTAGCATAAAGGAGCCATATAGGTGGCTTAATTGTCTACCTAGGAATTCCCCCGGTATAAGGGGAATCCCCCAGAGAAGGTGAACTGCGGTAGCAAAACAATGTCACCCTCCTTCTAGAAGGTATGACCAGGGGAAAATGGACCATGGCTGGAGCACTACTGCAAAACCATAGGCACAAGTTAGAGCAACCCTGAGCTGCCTTAACTTGTCCTGGTGGCTGAACCCAGAATATCCAGAGCACAGAGATCGTGTAAAGCTGTCTTATCATGCCCACGCACTCACACACACTTCTTAGCATTGAGGAGCTAAGCCAGAACAGAGAATTGAGTCCTATCTTATCAGCAAGATAGGCTTCAGTCACTGAGCTCAGGCCCGGATCCAAATCTCACATTTCCCCAAAGTTGGAGGGGTGAAGTGGATCTGGTCCGCCAGTCATAACCATCTAATTTCCTACAAAGGCTTAATCATTTTCAGCTGTGGTCAGCAGGGGGGTCTCAAGCTGGATCCCCTTGTTATAAGTGGGGGAGGTGGAGGGGTTGGCAGGGTATTTTCTGTGAATGCTCCCAGTCTCCAGAAATTGTTGGAAGCTGGGGTAAACTTCCTAGATGACAAAGGGAGTAGGTGGCTGGCTGGCTGGCTGAGTTCCTGTGTCACTGATTTTAATGCTGCTGAAACTTAATTTAATTGCATTATTAATTACATTAGGAAGACTAGAGGCTTGGATAGGCATCTTTATTATTTTAAATCTAAATAAATACATAAAATAAATAAATTTTCCTAGAGAGATTATGTAGGAGAAAGATCTAGTGTGAACAGAAAAGAAGGTATCTTTAAATGAAAGCAGAGAGGCCTCAATTTAAACTGTTCTGTGTATAAAATGGGTGTGACTCTTGTACACCTGTACGTACTAAAGGGGAAAGGGGGGAGAAGGGATTTTCAGAGTAGCAGTAACAGATCAATGGGACGAATTTAAGAAAAGAAAAATGTGGATTGAATGTCAAAAAAGACTGTTAGTTTAGAGGATTGTCTCCTAAGGGAAGTGAGTTGAGATATTTTAATCTGAACTAGATGAAAAGCAAGGGGGGGAAAACCACTATGAGACTCCTACACTAGCAGGAGAATGATCTAGTAAGTCACTTCCATCTCTGACTTTGAATATACACTGCTCTACAGCCAAAATGCTTCTGAAATAAATGTAATCAAACTTTACTAATTCTGGGTCACTGAGAACGAAAATGATGCTTAAAATTGTTGATTGGCTCTAGTTTTCAAGATATGCTATTGGGTCAGTCTATACGACCCTTGACTTGGGAATGGCAGAGGATAAGTGAGTTATAAAGGGAAGGGATCTCAATTTAAACCAGAAATGACTAAAATACATCTTTGATTGGATCTATGAATAAATCTATGACTGGGTTTGGACAGTACTTGCTTTTTAGGCAAAACAATGAATGATGCAATCTGAAGCTGATATTGCATCATACATGATATGAATTGCATCATGTTATTCCTAGAAGTCATGGATGATGCAATCATAATGAAGCTTACATCACTCTGCTGAACAAATTGCCCTATATCAGCTCTAGAAATCATACAGTGTCGTGCTCTCTTATTTGTCAGTGTCTGATTTTGCAAAGGGACAAAGTGAGCAGAGATGCCTCGTACTTGTGTGAACAGTGCAGATAACTTCTGCTATGTTTGTGGTGAAGTGACTTTTGCATCACAAAAGCGCAGTATAACCACTATGGTTAAGAAAGCCTATCACCTTTATTTTGGCTGTAAAATTGGAAATCAGGACAAGAGGTGGGCCCCACACACATGCTGCAACACTTGTGCAACAAATCTTCGCCAGTGGTTGAACAGGAAAAGGAAATCTATGCCTTTTGCAGTGCCAATGATTTGGAGAGAGCCAACAGATCATACCAGCAATTGTTACTTCTGCATGGTGCCTCCAGTTGGGAAAGGTGTGTCAAAGAAGAAAAAGTGGACTGTGCATTAGCCAAACATTCCATCAGCTATACGTCCAGTACCCCACGGCGAAGCACTGCCGGTTCCTGATGCACCAGAATCACTCTCACTTGAGTCAGACGATGAAACTTCTGGTCCTGAACCATCAATGTCACAGGACCCACATTTTCTCCCATCCTCCTCCTCTGAACCACACCTCATAACACAAGGTGAACTGAATGACCTTGTCAGGGATTTGGAACTACCCAAGAGTAAGGCAGAGCTGTTGGGCTCCAGACTACAGCAGTGGAATCTCCTGGCAGGTGATGTTAGGGTTTCCATGTTCCGTGACCGTCAAAAGGATCTTGTCCCATTCTTCTTCATGGAAGGTGATCTTGTAGCCTGCAACAACATCGATGGTGTGATGGCAGCCCTCAACATCGTTCACGATCCAGATGAGTGGAGACTGTTCATTGATTCATCGAAGACGAGTCTTAAAGCTGTTTTACTGCATAATGGCAATGTTTTGCCATCAATTCCAGTTGGTCATGCAGTCCATATGAAGGAAACCTATGACAACATGAAACAACTTTTGAGGTGCATAAACTATGACCAACATCAGTGGCAGCTTTGTGGCCATTTGAAGGTTGTTGCTCTCTTGCTTGGTCTGCAGACTGGATACACAAAGTACTGCTGTTTTCTCTGCGAATGGGATAGTCGTGCAAGAGATTCCCACTACATCAAGAAAGATTGGCCACTCCGACAGTCATTGGAGTCTGGGAGGAAAAGTGTTCAGCATCCACCACTTGTTGAATCAAGGAAGATTTTGTTACCACCCTTACACATCAAGCTGGGTCTGATGAAGAACTTTGTCAAGGCCATTGACAAAACACAAGCAGCTTTCAAGTACCTCCGTGGAAAATTTCCAAGGCTAAGTGAAGCTAAGATAAAGGAAGGTGTCTTTGTTGGTCCTCAGATTCGTGAACTTCTTCGAGATGATGCATTTGACCATGCACTGCGTGGCAAGGAAAAGACGGCATGGAAAGCCTTCCAGTTAATGGCAATAAATTTTCTCGGAAACAAGGCAGACAACTACAGGTTGTTGGTGGAAAACCTCCTCAAGGCATACAAAAACCTTGGCTGCAACATGTCACTAAAGATACATTTTTTGCACTCTCATCTAGATTTTTTTCCACCGAACTGCGGAGCAGTGAGCGACGAGCACGGCGAGCGATTTCACCAGGACATTGCAACAATGGAGAAACGCTATCAGGGCAAATGGAGCCCATCAATGCTTGCAGACTATTGCTGGACAGTGACAAGAGATGCTCCATTTAATGAATACAAGAGACAAGCCAAGAAGCGCCGAGTAGACACTGAATAGGACTAAACTATGTACATAATAGTTTTTTGCCTTTTGTTTCATAATAAATTTTATTTATATAACCCTTTTGCTGATTTTTAAAGTGTTGCATAAACAGAACAGGTGAAATATTATCATGTAAAGCAACCATAAACACATGAAAAGACCTAGGTTTACAATTTATGATTAAAACTCTACTATCTACACAATATACATAGACATACAATGTAAAAACTTAAATATCTTAGAAACAGTAGCCAATCAGTTGTTTTAATTGTCATATTTGAATTCAGCACATCAAAATACATAATAAATAGCACACTTTATCTCTGAAGCAGACGACTTCTCAAAAATTGTAGACCAGTGATATTTGAGATACAGATGAGGGAATTATTACAGAAAATATGCACTGGAAACACTGATTTTTCCTCTTGCTAGTAATCAAAACAGAAGGAGACAAGAGTCTCAGTGGGTCACCTGTACCAGCCCTGTCTCCAGAATGTCACCAATATGTATATTTTCTGCTCAATCCTTTTGTTTTTCCTTGCATTTCCTATGAATTTCAGAAGGCTCGCTTGGCTCTGTATTTTTCATTTTAAAGGTTGAAGTCAGCAGCACATGCTTTTCAGTCCATCTGTCTGCAGACAAAACACTCACCCCAAATGCTAATGCAACTTGCTTAAACTCAAACTGTTCCATGGAGCCAGAAAGAAAAAAGAAAAAAAGTCCTTCCCAAAGAGTGTGTCTCAAAGAGGTGAAAGGTGCCCATGCTGCTCTGTGAGGAAACATCAGGGCCACTCTTTAAACTTTAGAGTTTTATTAGTGCCTTTGTCAGCATTGTGTGTGTGTGTGTGTGTGTGTGTGTGTGTGTGTGTGTGTGTGTGT
>NW_020664471.1:6255593-6363976 GCF_002925995.2 Terrapene triunguis
TGTGTGTGTGTGTGTGTGTGTGTGTGTGTGTGTGTGTGTGTGTGTGTTGTTGGGTTTTTTTGTTTTTTTTTAAATGGTGGCTGTGAATTCATCTGTGACAGACTCAAAACAGGAAATTAACACCCTGCGGTGTAGCGGCAAAGCCTCAGAGGAAGCAGCAGTGGGGTAGATGAGGCCTAGGATGGACAAAGACTCATAAACATAACATCATCCATAAAAGTAACACTTTTTTCAGGCACAGGAAGGATACTAAGCAACACTGGCCATATTATGCACTTCTAATAAAAAAAAAGCATGGGGCTGGGGGAGGGGGAGGAGAAAGCATTTATAAGGCAGCTATTTTACTGAGCATTTAACATACAACAATATCATTCAAAGTTAGGAATATCGTTCCAGGTTAGGAATTATAAAAATCCTACATGCACACGAGACCTATGCTTCCACTTAACATGGGGCTAGAGTTTGAAATAATGGGTTTCATCTGCCTCCCAGCTTACTTGAATTAGTCTTCCTACCATCACGTTTTTTTCTTTTGTGTAACCAACTTTTCTGCAGGCCTCTGGATGGATTTCTATGTTGCTAGGGTAGTATATGCCTAACACAGGCCTGTTAAGGTGACCTTTGCTTCTTTCGATTTGTATGGGGTCTTTCTGTGTAAACACTTCAGAAGCCAAACTGCAGTGGAGGGATTCTTCATTCTAGAGCAGGGGTCAGCAACCTTTCAGAAGTGGTGTGCCGAGTCTTCATTTATTCACTCTAATTTAAGGTTTTGCGTGCCAGTAATATATTTTAAACTTTTTAGAAGGTCTCTTTCTAAGAGTCTATACATATAGCAATAGTTTAGTTATATATTAAAGTAAATAAGGTTTTAAAAATGTTTAAGAAGCTTCATTTAAAATTAAATTAAAACGCAGAGCCCCCTGACCGGTGGCCAGGACCCGGGCAGTGAGAGTGCCACTGAAAATCTGCTCACGTGCCGAAGGCGGCACGCGTGCCATAGGTTGCCTACCCCTGTTCTAGAGCTTGGAATCCAAACCAGGCAATTTAAGAGAGTGGCGGAGACTAGTAAAGCAGGTAGCTAGCATAAGAATCTGGGTGGTATAAAATACAAAGCATCTGTGGCCTAATTGTAAGAAGAGACAAGTATCCCCATTCCCACTGAAGTCAATAGGAGGTGCTTAGCTCCTCTGAAAATAAATCAGGCCAATGATGTTTATAGGGTTAGATCCCTCAGTTGTCTGAACTCTACCTGTATTTCCTTTAAATATAGATAACAGCAATGAGGAGGGGCTAACAGAATGGCTCGGACAGTTGCGTGAACTGTGGCTGGGAAATATTGGCAGTATTTCATAAGTGGTGTCTATGGTAACCCCTGTGATTTTGAAAGGCGGAGGTTATGTCATGAATGTGAAGTATATTTTGTGCCATCTATTTCTGCAATGCCTGTCGTATAAAGTATCAATTAAAAGCCACAACTGGCACCATTTAATCTACCATAAAGAAGTGTGTCCTGCTCTTCACCTCACAGTCCCTTTCATTCCACTCAAACAACTCCCAGCAGCAGACCAGTAGTAAAACAGTCATCATCCTATTGACCTAAATGAAAGACAAGCCTCTGAAGGTTTAGAGATTCATAGGACAATAGGAACTGGTGTTCTGAATCAGAGCAGTGGCCCATTCTCTTACAGTGGTCAATAGCAAAAGCTTCAGAGCTTGAAAAATCTGCCCAGAGTGAGAGTTTCTCCATAATCCTAGACAGTTAGGATTCATTTTTTAAAAGAGCCTAATTAGTGCCCAAATCCCATTAAAATTAAATGTGATTTCTGTGCCTAACTCCCTTAGCACCCTGTGACAATCCCAGCCTCAGCGCTTGACTCAAGCCCCGAAGAATGAGGGGTATATATTTTTATCTAATATAACTCAGCCAATTGAGATCTTATCCAAACCACCTGTGTCTGCAGCACTGGGCTAGAAATCTCATGAGAACAGGTTTTTTGTGGGGTTTCCAGTACATTTTAATTCAAGTCAAACTAGAAATACCACTACACCCAATTACTTTAGGGCACCCATGGGACTGCCCTAATTATTCAGGCTGGTGAATGGTTGTTGGTGGTGCATTCCTATGCCAGCAGCTGCAGATGAGGGGGTTGACCTAGCTATGTTGACATTATGCCAGCAGTAGACTGCCCCATGCTAGGGGAATCCCCAGCTATGGAGATCTGTCTGCATTCTGGTTTCTGTGAACCACCAGAGCAGCAGAAAGGAACTGGATCACAGCTCAGAATCTGGCCCTTAATTTGAGAGTGTGTGTGTGTGTAGGGAGTGGGCCTTATTTTAGCTAGCCCAGTATTTTCATTCCTAATTAACACATGGCAAGTTACAAAATTAGAGTAATTCAGATCAGACATTTTTATGTGGAATGTTTGGAAAACCCTGGTAACATCCAAAGACGAGAGCAGAGGAGCACTAGATTTATATTAGATTTATACCACTCTAGGAATCCAAAAATATTGCATTTGAAATAACAGAATTAAATACTAGAGATCAGCTCTAGCTAGATATGGTCTAGATCCAACCAGCCTGGAGTTTAGGGGTCTTCAGATGCAGGGCTTTGGCTGAGTCCATTTTCTAGTAAATACTGCTATGAAACACAAAGAAAGAGAAAGAAAAATACAGAACCAAAAGCAGAGCGTTCCTCCAGCAAACAGGAAATGAAGAAACACCAAGTACGTTACACAGAGTTTTTATACAGTAACTATTCTACCCAGTCAGATCGGATCAGATGTTAGTGGGCTGATTTAGTTCAAACTAGGATGTTGTTCAGATGACAGTCTGTATCAGATTCACCACTGAACCTTTCCGTCTTTCCATCATAAAGGCTGATATGTTTTTTCACTCTGTATTCTTGTCCCATACGATGAGATCATAACATTATTAAAGCCAAATCCTCTCTCATCCTGTGTCGCTGCAAGAGGCTAATTTGAGGCTGCCAAGACTTCTGGTGAGGCATATTAAATAAAAATCTAAATACATTTTTCCACAGCCCTTTCCATGTTATTCTGACATGGGGATCATTTTCTTGACAAAGGCTATAGCTGTCTTTCTTTTCATAATTAACAGCTCCTAATAGAATATAAAAAAAACCTCTCAGAAATATTTTGTTGAACAGGGAGGCAAACTCCCATTTCCAATATATTTCATAACTAGGACTCTGAAATTCTTTTTGTTTATGGGGAAATTAAAAGCCAGAACACACACGGTCCTGAATCTCCTCTCATTTACAGCAGTGGATGTCAGAATGTAAATGGAGCTACAGCAGAGTAAAGCAGTTTGAGTGAGGGGGTTATCAGGTTTGAATCAGAGCTAGTAGAAAAATGGAGTGTGGGGAGGGCCATGACATGGAAAGTTTCACCTTTTTTTCTTTTCAGTTTTTGGGCAAAATGCTGAAAATCAAAAAGGTTGCAAGATTTTTAATTTTTTGACAAAAATAATAGAAAATTTTTGAGGAAAGACGACACTTTCTGTGAATATTTCTATTTAGTCAAAAATTTAATTTTCTGTTTTGACAGAAATTTTTCAACCAAGTCCAGTCCCTATGTAGCCAGCTCAGCAAAGCCCACACAATCCCATTACTGTTTCTTTAAGTGCACAATGGAGCACCAACAAGGTTGAGGCCTGTAGACACTATCACAATATACATTTTTATTAATAATAATTAGTAGTAATATAACTGACTGTAAGAATATGCACATTCAAAACAACATTAGTTTGGTGAGGGACTTTCATGTCATTCAGCCTACGTGCTTCTGTTTATAAATAGATTGCAGTCAGGGCTAATCTAGTGTTCATATAAAGGACTACATACTCAGCATTTGTCTATACAAAGAAGTTGCATCAGTTTAACTGAAAACAGCTTAGTTAAACCAGTGCAGTTTTGTGTCTAGACTCTCTAATATTGGTTTAAACATTGCAAACTAAACCGATGTAAGCCAGGTTTAAACTGATGTAAAAGAGATCCCACACGTCATTGTACTGGTTTAATTAAACTGCTACAAACTCACACCTTGACTTAAATTGATGCATCTTTGTATGTAAACCAGACATCTCCTTGGACCTGATTCGCCATGGTCTTGCATTTTGTGTAGTAATTTACACCTGTGCAAAGTGCGTGTAAAAAACTTCTCTTTTGATTTCGGAGGGCCAGATCCTCCTCCCTGATTTTAATAGAGTAACATCAATTTGCACTAGCTGAAAATCTGACCCATAGTGCTTTGTATTCTGTTTGCACAGGTGTAAATTGCTAGTTATGTCACCTAATCACTAGATGAAGCCTGCCTTTGCAGTAAATCTTCATTGATGTTTGAGAACAAAAACTTCTGTTATTTGAGAACAAAAAAGTTGTCTTAGAGGAATCTGAACCAAGATATTGGTGATGCAGATAAAGGAAAGATGATGGTTATCTCCCTCTTTCATGACAAACTCTATCTCAATAAAGAGTATCAGATATCCTAGAAGAAACTAGGAAATTTTCACTGATAACTAAAGACACCAGTGGAGGAAAATTTAACATGATGATGAATCTTTCAAGGGACCTGGGATAAAAATGGAAGACTGGGGCAATGCCAATATGGTGATTCTTAGGCTATCTCTACACCACTGCCAGATTGACGATCCGATGATCGATGCATCCAGGGTCGATTTAGCGGGTCTAGTGAAGATCCGCTAAATCAACCACAGATCACTCTCCGGTCAACCCTGGTACTCCACCCCAAACTAGAAGAGTAAGGTAAGTCGATGGGAGAGTGTCTCCTGTCAACCCAGAGTGGTGTAGACACCTAAGCTATGTTGACTCCAACTACATTATTCGCGTAGCTGGAGTTGCGTAACTTAGGTCGACTTACCGTGGTAGTGTAGACATAGCCTTAGAGAGAGTTTTCTGGTGCCAACCACAAGTCAAGGGAGAATTAGGGCTGGACTACACTGGGAGGGGGGGAATCGATCTAAGATACGCAACTTCAGCTACGCTATTCGCGTAGCTGAAGTCAAAGTATCTTAGTTCGACTTACCTGGCTGTTCTCACGGTGGCAAGTCGACTCCGCTTACTCCTCCTGCCGAGGTGGAGTACGGGCATCGATTCAGGGATCGATTTATCACATCTAGACGAGACGCGATAAATCGATCCCCGATAGATCGATTACTACCCGCCGATCTGGCGGGTAGTGTAGATGTGGCATTAGAGACCAAACAAGGTACGTACCAGTAGTGTAAAGAGGGTTTGGTATTCCCTGAATGTAAGGCTTCTTTAATTGAAGTCTTTTTTTAGATGGAGGCCTTCTGCACTGGATTAGAAAGTCTCCAATTAAGAAGAAGCATACTTCCAACTTCAAAACTAGCAGGATTTGTGAGGCAGACATTAAACAAAGTAGACAAGAAGGAGATGGGGGGCTTTAGCACAAATTAAATAATTTGGAGTGTAATTGCCACATAGCAGAAGAGGGAATTGTTTTGAAATAAAAAATGAAGATCTAGAAGGGGGTAGGCAACCTATGGCACTGCCTATGATTTTCAGTGACACTCACACTGCCCGGCTCCTGGCCACCGGTCCGGGGGGCTCTGCATTTTCATTTAATTTTAAATGAAGCTTCTTAAACATTTTAAAAACCTTATTTACTTTACATACAACAATAGTTTAGTTATATATTATTGACTTATAGAAAGAGACCTTCTAAAAATGTTAAAATATATTACTGGCACGCAAAACCTTAAATTAGAATGAATAAATGAAGACTCGGCACACCACTTCTGAAAGGTTGCCGACCCCGATCTAGAATAGGATGAGTGCACTAAAATGTCTTTGCACAAATACAAGAAAAGTGGGAAACTGGCAAAAAGAACCAGATGCAATACTAAATGAGGGAGTATATGATCTAGGCGACATAACTAAACCATGGTGGGATGATTCCCACAACTGAATGTCTATAATGAAGAATATAATTTATATATGAGAGATAGCAATGGAAAAACTAGTGGAGGGTTGGTAGTATATCTGAACAGCATGCATAGTGCCTGCAGATTGTAACGCTCCAGTTCAAAAATAAATATAATGGGGGTGAATTTCTTTGGGTAAGGGATGTGAATGAACAGTCAACAGTGGTCATCTGCTATAGGCCATCAGATCAGAAAAGAGCAAGACCAATTCTTGGAGTATTGAAAATACACATAGACCAAATAGCTGGATGGTTAAAATTATCTTTTTCAACTCCATCTCTTATAATTCTATTAAAAGGACCCTGGACAGGAGAAGGTAATGATATAACAATTATTAAAAAAGATGATGACAATGTGCACAAAAATACCATTTTCACAAAAGCCACATTTTCACTCCCAAAGGAATGAGCTCAGGGAAAGGAAGGATGAACCAGTTCAGAAAACTCCACCCTCGAATGAACCTCTGCCCTCTTCTGAAATGCAACATTTCTGAAGTTCTGTAAACTATTTTTTCCATGCACTTGTGGATTCAAAATAGAGCTGGAAGAGGAAGTGCAGAAATACCACAAAGAAGCTGTTCCTGCAGTGTTTCTAGCTTGGCTGGAAGTACAAACAACCAGAAGTCTCTGGAGAAAGCCTTCTGTCATGAGATTTCCGGCCCAACTTTGCAGACTTGGATAGCTTAGAGAAACTTAAGGTAAATACCCAAATTCTGTGGTGTTTCATCCACAGGCTGAGACTGCAGTGTGGGGCTATAAGACATTTTCCCATGGGACCAGTCCTTTCATTAGCCACATAGCCCAGCTAGTAATGGAAGAAGGAATTTTTTACTGGTGCTCCACTCACTCTGCAGCTGTACCTACATTGGCAAAATCAGAACCTATAGTTCACCACCAGTTTGGCTCCATTAGTGGTAGCAACAATAGAAGCTGGAGTGTAGAAAGAGGGAAGGCATTTTTATCATTGCTAGTCATAAAATCAGTCATCTCCTGTCTTCACTACAGCTTCCACTGTTGCTACCAAGGTAGTATTTTCCCCAGTGTAGACAAGTCTGCTCGTTCTAGATTAAAACAGAGAAAGTGAATGGATTTAAGATCTGAGTCCCCGCTCTTCACTCTGCCTGAGACCTGGGGTCTGGATATGAAGATTCTCCTAGTACTTTCAGAACCCCTATCATTCGCCCAACCTGGGTTCCCAGCAGAGACCTGAGATGGGGGTCAAGATTCTTTCACAACTCAAAATATGTAGAGGGGATGAAGATTGTCCCACACTGCCATTCCCAGCTCTGGAGGCCGGGGTGAAGAGCATCTGTGGTGTCCTTTCCGCTCAGGAAAGGTGAAGAGCCTGATAGAAAGCCCCCATGCTTGATACCAGACTGAAAGAGCAAATATGAGGAGCTACCAGAGTGTAGGGGTGTTTGATCTGCACATTTTTGTTTGGCCCATCAAAATTCTACTGGAATTCCCTTTGATTTACCAAAGCCACTGGGCTGTGATATACGTCTGTGCTACACCTAGACAGCTCTGAGAAACAGAGGGCAGTCATGGAAGAATGTTGTGAGCCATACAAAATATACTGTCCAGGCCACTTCTGCCACCTACCTGGCCTAGGGGGGAAGGAGACAAAAAGGAGGGTGGACATGGCCTAGGAGGAGAGGCAGAGGACTAGGTTCACATCAGGAAAAGTGTGTGATGGGTTTGGGCCTGGCTGTGTTTTGGGCTTGTCAAATTATGTTGTACCCATGAATCCTGCCCTGATTATCTGAACCTTTTGCAGTTTGCCCACTGTCACAGAATTTGCAGGAGACAAGGCCCTGCACCCCCGGCTTCCTGCGATTCACCGTGACTCTCAGCCAGACAGTAGAACAGAAGGTTTATTAGACGACAGGAACACAGTCCAAACCAGAGCTTGTAGGCATAAACAGGACCCCTTAAGTCACGTCCTTCTGGGGGGTATGGATCTTAGACCCCAGCCTTGGGGTTCCCTCCGATTCCCCAGCCAGCCCAAAACTGAAACTCCACTGCAGCCGTCTCACTCCCCCTCCCCCCGGCTCCTCCTCCAGCGTTTGTCCAGTTTCCTGGGCAAAGGTGTCACCTGGCCCAACCCCCCTTCCCGGCTCAGGTTACAGGCTCAGGTATCATCCCTCAAGAAAAGTCATCCCCTGCTATCCCATCCCCCATGCAGACAGTCCCAGCATAACTAGACGACATTCCCAGGTCAATCCGCCCCGCTGCCTACTGCATCACACCCACTTTCTATTCCATAATATAAATTGCTGTACAGCACAGGAGTTCATTAGACAACTGTAAGAGCTCAAAACGTGCCACGGAGGAATGGCTTCTTTTTATGGCAAAAATCTTAGCATCTTTTCTAGTTTGTTGAGGATAGATGTGACAAAGGCTTCACAACAGCTCAGCTTCCCCCTTTCCTTTCCACAGGTACTCAGGGAAAGGACTATAAATTGGCTGCTTGGATGACAGAAGACAGAGAAAGCCTTTGGAAAGGTCAAGCTCCTGTCCAGGGTCATAGGGCTGGGTTGTTTGTTTATTATTATTGTTTATTTGTGTTACAGCAGTACCTAGAGGTCCCAGCTGAGATCAGGACCTATTGTGCCTGGTACTAGCTGTTAAACTTAGTTAGTCTTACATCTAGAGAAGATAATCAGGCTATTGTTGCTTCTTAAGGTGTTACATGATGGGTCCAGGATGCCTTTTACAAAGCTTTTTCATAGCCGATACCTTTGCCAAAATAGCACCTCGCTGTAGTTCTCCAACTCTGTAATAAGAAACATGAAGAATCTGTCTGGCTACTAACAGTCTTCTCATAAGGGGATTTTCCACCTAGTTATATATAAGCATCTTCTAAGAGGTTTAAACCACAAAACTTTTACTGAAGTATTAAAGGAACTGTGCAGGACTTTCTACAAACATTTGTGCAGAGGCATTAATAGCAGCCTAGGGAAACTCCCCTATATTAATAGACCTTGTTGTCACTGCCCAGCTGTGTGAGGCCTCTGAGGGAGTAATTAACGTATTCTTCTATGTTATTTGGTTTGAATGTGGTGGTTTTGTGAATGAGATCTTGATAAGTGGGAAAGTCAAAAAGCAAGCTAATAAAGAGTGGCTGTGTTTACAAATACAACACCAGTACCGAAGGATTGTCCTGTACCAACATACACATTTGTATCAAAGAGGCAACCCATGCTGCACTCTAAGAGCTATAGCACAGGATCAAATTACCCCTCTTTCCAACTATGCACAGTTTCTGCACCAAGACTATTTCTGTTTCATTGACTGCATTCTAATCAGCACTCAGACCCAACCCTAGACCTCAGGACTTTGTAAAATTAAACTGCTCGGTCTGGCTAGGAAAAAAAAAAGTCACAAGTCTGAATCCTTGAATGACAGTTGTAACAAATGAGAATTGTCTAATCTTGTTGAACTATTGTGATCAGTTTGAGTAGCTGCCTCGCTCAATAGTCCTGGTATCCCCCAGAGGCTCCAGTAAGGAGGTTTTCTTTTTCTTTCAATTGCTTGTTATCAGATAAAGTTGGGCTCATGAGTGACCAAAGCTAGCTAAGTTTTAGAAGGTGCAGCTAAGGAATCAATATCCAGGATATACAGGGTTATAGACGTTTTAAGAACAATGATTGATGGGGAAGATTTGAATTAGTTATTGTTTCTTTTCAAAGTGTGTGTGAATTAAAATGAATATTGCTACAGAATTGTCTCCAGTTTTTCCTGACACTTGAGTATTCTGAGCTTGCTGGAAATTAATTTATTTAGTTTATTAACAAGCACCAGGACTGCATAGGGAATAAAACTGGGAAAACAAGAAAACCTCATAAAGAGCATATGGAAGATTATGAAATATGTTATCTATTTTGCTTCATTTTTGAGATAGACGTTCACAATAAAGTTAATGCTGAACTCCCTGAGAAATTGCATGCCAGCAAATCTCTTGACAGTAAAGTTCTTGACAGTTCCCAGGACTTTTCAAACATAACACTTGGCTGTCTTTAAAAAATGCAACTCTTTTTGACACTGTGCTTGCTGCTTACCGATGCTGTCTGCTTGTACCTGGCATTGGAATAGAACACAACATTGCACTGTGTAAGTGTCGTCACCAAGGCTTTAGTGATCTGCCTGGAATTCCTTTGCTTTTTTCTTCTTATAAAAATGAGCTAGAAGAAACAATCGCTTTGCAAAAGAAAATAGGGATTTTGGGTGCTGAACTTGAGACAACCTAAACGGGCCTTATTTTCAGAGGCTGGGTGCTCAGCACTTACTGAAAATCAAGCAACTTTAAGATGTCTCCAGCAGAAATGCCAAACCCGCGGAAAAAACGCAGAAATTGGGCTTGTTTTTGGCTTAATTGGCTTGTGAGTTGCTTGTTGGCTAGTTTTTGGCTTGTAGCTTGTTTGGCTTGTAGTTTGCTGCTTGTTGCTTCTTTTTTTATTGGCTCCCGGCAAGCAGGGGCAAGGTGGGGAGAGAGTCAGGGGTGCACAGTGGGCCCACCACAGTCCCAGACTGCACGCCGGGGGAATCTAGTCACATAGAGTGTTGGTGTTCTTAGGGATTGGCTTGTTTGGGCCTTGTTTTGAAATGGGATTAGCTTGA
This sequence comes from Terrapene triunguis, assembly GCF_002925995.2. Lineage (NCBI taxonomy): Eukaryota > Metazoa > Chordata > Testudines > Emydidae > Terrapene > Terrapene triunguis. Next base: position 6,266,201 of record NW_020664471.1, read on the forward strand.
TTTTTGGCTTATTGTGAAAGTCGTGGTGTTTATTTACCACGTGAAAGTTGGCAACTGTGATCTCCAGTTAGGTACCCAAAAATCACTAGTAACTTTTGAAAATTTAGGCCTAGACTTTCACTAGCAGCTCAGTTTCAGTTTTAAAAAGCACATGGGGCAGATTTTCAAAAGAGTTCAGTACCCAAAATTCGTGTCACAGTGGGGGCGCTGTTGAGTGCAGAGCACTTTTGAAAATGTGCCCCTATTTAGGTACTAAGGGTATATCTATACAGCAATTAAACACCCATGGCTGGCCTGGGTCAACTGGCTCAGGCTACAGGGCTGTAAAACTGCTGTATAGACATTCATGCTTGGGCTGGAGCCTGAGCTCTGGGACCCCATGAGGGGTCTACACAGCAATTTTAGCCTCACAGCCTGCGCCCCACTAGCCCGAATCAGCTGACCCAAGCCAGCCTCAGCTGTGCTGTGGGTTTCTTATTCCAGTGTAGACATACCCTAAATGGGATGTGAGCTATTTTTAAAATCTGGCCCTGACGGTGATTGCTGAGCACTTGAAAATCTAGCCCATAGTTCCCTCTTACTTACACCAGTATAAAATAGATACAAAAGTGTAAAATGGCTATAGATCACATGAGAATCAGGCCCATGGTCCACTGAGGAGCAGTTTCATTCCATTAACTACTCTTTTAGACAGGCTTATTTTAGGGAAGGGCAAGCTGGCCTTTAGACTGGGGTGGTTCACATTCCACAGTCTGATTTTTCCTGTTCCTAATTTTAGTTAGAATGAAAGAGACTAGAAGCCAGAGTCTGATCATAGATTTACTTCAGTGTAAATGAGTCCAGAATATGGACTTTATTACAGATGGGGTTGATAGCATCGCCTTTATGAAGGTTGCTCAACCCTTCCCATAAGACTCATTTGGCCACTGTATAAGCCCTTGAAAAAAAAAATCTGTTTTCACATGCTCATTACAGACTTCTTAAATATTAGCAGCTAAAATCTCCAGATTCCATCCTCCCAGCCTCTCCTAGCTTCTGATGCTGACCAGACTGTGCCTGCAGCATCTCCACAGGGTGACCATGCTCTAGCTTACAGCATGGGGGCAAAGCTGCTCCTGGCTACTTTGGGCCAGGATGGGGCTGGGCACTGGAACTAAGAAGAGGCAGACGGCCTCTCCTGTGCCTTCAATGACACCCCATCCCCAGGTGTCCAGACACCACAGAGGAGGAAGATACATGACTTGAATGCAGATGGGGAAGAGCTGGATCTCAGGGGTGGGGGGGAAAGATGGGACAAAGAACATTGGGGAAGAGACTGGGACTGGGTGGGGAGAGGAAGACTGGAAGCCAGGGCAGAGACTGGGACTAGGAGGGAAACTGAGGGGAAAGTTGTGAGTGAGTAAAATACTGACATTGGATGAGGAGCCTGGGAGTGGCAGGGAAAGGAGATTTGGACTAAGAACTAGTTGGGTGTGGGGAGGAGAGATTTGATAAGGGGCTTGATTTGAGGGGAGTACTGGGACTGACTGGGTAAAGAGACTGGGACAAAGGGGAGAGGACACTGAAACTGGATGAGAAGCATGGGGAGGGATACTGGGACTAGGGATGAGGAACATGCATAGGGAAGGCTCGGGAATGGCTGGAAAAGGGAAATGGGGACAAGGAGATGGAGGACTGTGAATGGCTGAGCAAGGAGACTGGGACTGGGGGGATTGGCTAAGTGAGGAGAAAGGGACTGGGATGAGGAGTAAGGGATGGGAAAGAGACAGGACAGGAACAGGAACAAGTTGGAGGAAAAACTTGTTGGGAATGATCAGAAGAGCCTGTGCCCACTAGAGAACACTCCTCTTCAGAGCCTGGAAAGGAACACAAGATCCCTGAGTCCCACCATTCAGCCATTGGCAAATTGTCCCATCTCCCTCTAGTGGTGGTCCACACAGAGAATAACAACCTGTTACTCCATTAGCTCAAATGGCAGAGGTCTATAGGTTTCAGCCCTGTGGGGGTCAATTTGATGCCACATGATGGAATGTGTGTTTTCATTCCACTTTTATAAAAGCTAGGAAATTAATAAGAAAACCCCAACATTAAAGAACATTATTAAGATTGCAAAGTCAAGCACTGAGAAGTTAGGAAGTGTTAGAATTAAGATTGTCCGTGTAACCTTAATTCAGTCCCCTTTTATATATGCATTATGATATTGTTTTTAATTACATAATCAACTTATTTTTTTCACATAACCCCAGCTTTATTCAATGCACACAATAGTCTTGCTCAGGGGTGAAGTTTTGTAGTGAATTATGCAGGGGACTGCCAAAAGAGAAAGGAAAGTCTATGATTAAGACAGTTGAATGCCATCCTAGAGAATTAGATTCTATCCCTGCCTATGCCACTGTTCCCATGTGATGCTGGGTAAGTCACTTAAATCAAAATGTTCATAGATGCTCACTAGCTACATGCTCAACTTGAGACAACTGATGTCTGAGTGGCAGAAGTGCTATGCACTTAGCTACAACTGAAGTCAATGCGAGCTGTGCTTTGAACATGTAAAGTACTATAAAATGCTACATTCTTTGAAAAAAAATCAGGCCATAGGTACCTCAAATTTAGCACCTAAAATTAGTGTATGCTTTTGACAATGTGTCTGTGCCTCAGTTCTCCACCTGTAAAAATGGAGATACCACCAGTGCTTAATTTGTGCCAGGGTTTGCCAGGGCTGAGCCCTGGCACCTCTAGGTTTGGCAGTTCATAGCCTCTGCACTTGCTGCATTAGTTATGAATGTAAAAAAATTATTTGAGACCCGGCACCTAATTGCTTGAGCCTGGCACCTCTTTTGTTACAAATTAAGCACTGGCTACCACTGTCCCCTTTGGGCTGGTCATGTTCCTCAAATGCCTGACAATCAACTGCAGGTCATGTTCTCACAACTGACCCATGGCCAATGGATGGGCAAAAAACGAGTTTCAAAGACACCGTCAAAGCCAACATGAACAAGTGCAATATTAACAAACTCATGGGAAACCCAAACCCTCAACTAACCAAAATGGAAAAGGACCTTGTGGCAAGGATCCCAGTATTTCGAGATCCAACAAAGACAACAGGACACAGAGAAAAGGAGAAAAGAACATGCCGCAGCCCAACTCAACAATCCAGATCCACTCCTTCCACTGGGAAATGTCTGCCCCAGCTGTGCAAGATCTGTGAATCCCAGATTGGTCTCATTAGCCACCTGCAGATCCACCAGCAATAACTGGCCATCATTCCATGGAAGGCAATCATCCTTGAACTCTGAAGGATTGCCGACTATCTTTTAGAAAGACATCCAGTCTTGATTTAAATAGTTTAAGTGATGGAGAATCCTCTACATCCCTAGGTGAGTTGTTCCAATGTTACCATTGAAAATTTGCACCTTACCTGTTGTCCGAATTTCTCTAGCTTCAACTTTCAGCCATTGGAACTTGAAATTTACATATTGTCACACACAGCAAGCCAATGGCAGAGTTAAGACAAGAACCCAGGTCTTCTATCACCTAGACCACACCACCTAACATTCACACCTGTGAAGAGGGATGTAAAACATTACCTCTGGTGTGGGTGAGTGGTAGATACATGGAAGTAAAGAATCAGGCTCAGACAATAAAATTTAAAATGCAATTTTATATTCTAGATTAGAATGCATCTGCAAAGACCAAATAGGGTTGAATCTTCCCTTGTTTACAACAGTGTAGATCTAGAGTAACTCCCCTTACATAAGTGACGTAAAACCAGTACAAGTGAAAGAAAAATCAGGCTCTTTATTGTTATTATTTTATAGTACATATATTTTGTTTCCTAGTTATAGCATTAAACACCCATCAAAGCAAGTAGCTGAATAGAAGTAGGTTTAAGAACAGTTTGCATGTGATCTACCAAGATCTTGGTGAACAGGATAAAGCAGAAAAAATTCTCACTTGAAATCAGTGATGATTTTACCCAGCAAAGGAGCTCAAGATGAGTCTTTTATTTTTAAAAAACGCAGCCATAATCATGAGATTGCATAGCAAGCTTTTAAAGGGAAAATTCTGCTACTCTGTAGGTAACTGTGCAGTCACATAGTTGCCATGCAGGAAGAGATGCATGAAAAGCAAAAGAACAAAAACAAAAGGTCTGTTTACAGTCATAGCTCAGCTCAGAAAGCAGGAAAAAAAAAACCCAGAAAGCACGCTGAACCTGGGACCTGGGTGGCTTCCGTATGTGGTTTCACACTTTTGATGTAATAGGCTGATGTTATGATGCTCTCTGTGCTTAGTGTTTGCCATTCACACCACAGTCACACTCAACAGAGAAGCAGAATGTACAATACAAGCATACAGTGGTTTTTCCACACACTGGGTACCAAAGTGCTGTTACAGGATTAAACTATACAAGGTGGTGGAGCATACATGATATAAATGACAGAACCCAGCAGTGTAAAGGCTTGAATAGTGAATAAGTAAAAGCATTCAACCATAAGGCTGATGAGAGAGGGAAAGAGAAATTAAAAGATGGCTAGGCAGGGAAAGAATATTTGGGGAGAGATTAAAAACTGCCTTTTCTTTGTGCCAAAGTGCCAAAAGTGAATTACAGCCATGGCACCCAACCTGCAGTCAAGGTTTCTTGTCTACACACCACCAGTCTAGCATTGGTTCTGCTTTTCCACTCAGCTCTGTTCGTTTTATTTTTACCTCATCTTTCCAACAAGCAGTTTGTCTATTTCATCCACCTCCTGCCTCCTGTCTGACACTGAAGATGTAGCAATTTGGGGCAAGGACTGATTTCATTACTTCTTTGTACAGCATCTAAAACCATAGGCCCTGGTTATTGATTGGGGTTTTTAGGTTCTGCAGTAATAAAAAAATAGTGGTAAGCGTTGCAGGTTTGGATCCTTGCTTTGATGTACATAAGGGCCTGACACTACCCCACTTATTTGAACAGGAGTTTTGCCATACACTGCAGTGGGAGCAAGTTCAGGCCCATTAGCCACAAACAATGGGACCTGTTCTCAGTTTACTGGCTTCCTGTTCTTGCTCTAGTTTTCTTCTCAAGCCAGCTTTTGGTGGTGACACCCGTTTGGCTTAAATTGGTGAGAGAGTGTGCAGCTGGGGTCCCAAGATTGTGAATTGGGCTCTCACTACTGTTCAATCTTTACTCATTCCCAGCTAAAAAATAAACGTCCATTGATAGCTGTATTCTCTAGGGGCTGCCATGCGTGAGGGGTTGTCTGGATTTGGATTTTGTCTCTATTTTAATTAACTTCTATCTTATATTTTTTTTTATTTGGTTGGTCTTTAAATATTGTTCTGTGGCTAGGGTAACCAGATAGCAGGGGGTGGGAGGTAATAGGTGCCTATATAAAACAAAGCCCCATATCGGGACTGTCCCTATAAAATCAGAACATCTGGTCACCCTATCTGTGGTGCTCCAACTGCTTCTGCTGGGAAGAAGAGTATATTGCTTGGAATTGCAATTATATATACCTAAAGTCAAGGTTGCAACTCTAGTTTTTAAATGAGCAATTTTTTAAATAAAGAGGCGGGAAGATAACCCCACAGTGAAGAACCAGAACTAGCTATGCTTGGTATGGCACAGAAGACTGTGCTGGGACCCAGCAGGGTGGGTGTGGGGAGGAAATCACACCAGGCTAGATTCTCATCTCACTTACACATGGGTGCAAAGAGATGATTGCATGCACAAAATGTACTACAAAGTATGCAAAATGAATGTTTGTGTGTATACAGATAGACTAACCCAATCATTGCAATACCAGTGTTAAAGAATTTCACTCTTTTTCACCAGTGACTTCTGTGCAGCCATTGGTCTGTGTTAAATTGGAAGAGCTAATGGAAGTTTTTCTGGTACTTTTTTATCTCAATTTGTAAAACCCTGGCATATGAATACGCCATTAGCACTTCCATTCCCAATGCTACACATGGGATATGGATATGGAACACAGTTCTTCTGTTCCTCCTCACTGTTGTGCTCAAGCCAACAGAACTCTGTGGACCCATGTAGATTAAAAACTGCACTCTTATTTCTTCTGAGACACAAGCTTCTCCAGAAAAGCTTGGGCATCACTGCATGAGTCAGATCAACATTTCTGTCACCCAGGCCAATAGAAAGGCTTATATTTTCCACTGTGCTACTCCTGCTGGAACTAGGCTTTTGGGCAACACATCAGTTTCTTTTCAGGAAGAAAGAAAAGCGTAACACACATTACTTACTTATTTTATCCTGTCCTGAGTATGAGCAGTGATTTGATGGAAGTCGGGGGATCTAATACCACCACAGGTTCACACACACCATGTAACCTAACATATGTACTCTTATATGAGCCAGACCTTGTAGGCAAAGTTTTCTATTCTGAAATGTCATAGTGAGGTCTCCTAGCCTTATACACAAGCACTGTAAGAGACAGGTTTATATAATGGGGTACTTATACGCATCCCACTGCCTCGATGTCCTGCAGTCATTATAGGACACGGAACATTTTGTCCTTATTAAAAAAAACCACCACAGGATTGTACAGTAATGGTCTAAAAACACTATAGTTTCTAATCGTGTCACTGCAGTGATTTGGACCAGTTCTGTTTACTACTGTAGTATTTTACGGGTGGCTCTTGCTATCATATACAGTTGTCTACAAACCTCATTATTTTATATGTAGGTATGTAGGTCAACACTTCAGAATTCTAAATTGAGGCATGGCTCGGTAGATTGGCATACACTCACGCATTAAATGCACCTAATAATAATTTGTGAGGAAAAGTAGAAAATGTTCCAAGATATTAATGATTTTTGTATGTTTATTAAAAAATAAATGGCAGCTACTAAGAAGAGCCACTCATTGTAGTTGCCATAATTTAATGTATGCTTACTTAAGACTTACACACATTTTCAGAAAATTAAAAGAAGATAAGCAATATAATGAACTAAATAACTTGAGACTCAGAGATCACTGAGCACTGATTTAAAATAACTACCTCTACTAATACCTAGCTCTGATATAGCACCTTTTATCCATAGATCTCAGAGCGCCTGTGATGGGGTGGCTGCCCCTCACTGGTATGTAAGGGGTTAAAGCCTCCCCGGGGAGGCTGTGCAGGAGGCAGTCAATAAGGAAAAGGCTTGTAGTGCCAGCCAATTAGGGGAACGTTTTTTGGAGGAGCCAATCAGGGCCAGACTGGTCCATATAAGAAGGGCAGAGTAAAGCAGGGGCAGTCACTCCCTGGAGTTTGAGGGAGGAGAACTGACTGCTTAGAGGGCTGGAGCACCATGGACAGAGCAGTGCTGGACAAGGTCAGCAGAGAATGAGACAGCTCCAGGCTGATGGCTGCCAAACTGAGGCCCTGGTACAAGGGCAGAGGAGGTGCTGGGGTTGTGGGGAAGTGGCCCAGGGAAGGAGACGGTGGAATTGGAGAAGGGGCAGTACGTGACTGCCGGCTATAGGGTCCCCGGGTCAGGGCCCGGAGTAGCAGGTGGGCCCGGGCTCCCTTGCCCCCACTTGCCACTGAGGGAAGTGGCCAGTGCATGGACTGCACTCTGCCACTGAGAGGAGTGGCTAGAACTGGGACTGAAGATTGTCACTAAGGCAAGTGGTTGGACTGAGGACTGCTGGTCTCCCGGAAGGGGGGAAAGAACTGAACAGGGCACAGCTGGAGGGCTGTGTCCAGAAGAGGATGATGTGGTCCATGGAGCGACAGCCCTGGATACAGGGAGGGAGTGACGACGGGCGAGACACCACCTGAGGAGGGTGCACTGGCAACCCTGAGCTAATTCCAAGGACGGCCAGCAGGAGGCACCACAGTGGTGAGTCGAGCTCTGTCACAGCGCCTTACAAAGAAGGTAAGCATCATTATCCAATTTTACAGATGAGGAAACAAATGAAGAGAAGTGAAGTGAGTTACCTAAGGCCCCCCAGCAATCCAATGGAAGAGCTGGGATTAGAACATAGGTGTCCTGAGTCCCAGTCCAGCGCTCTAGGCCTCCCTTATATATAATTTTTATCTAAAAAAGGTCAAATATGTAACTGACATAGGCTACCCAACTAGATTGGCAGTGACCAGATGAGCATTAGCTAATGAGACTCAAGAGGAGGAATGTATTCTGGCTTTGCTTTTCAATTCTACATTCCATAATTAAGGCCAGATTCTCAACTGGTGTTTATATAGATTTAACTCAATTGAAGTCAATGGAACTTCTTCAATTTACATCACCTAAAGATGTGAGTCTAGACATTTTCCTATAATAAAAAAGGTTAATAATGGATCAAAGTCTGCTCTCAGCTATACCTCGTGAAGACAGCAGGAAATAAAAACATAAGACCTGCCATACTGGGTCAGACCAAGGTCTATCCTGCCCAGTATCCTGTCTCGACAGTGGCTCCGTACTAGAGCTTCAGGCATAGTGAACAGAACAGGGCAATTCTGATGATCCACCCGTCTCCTTTTTCCAGCTTCTGGCAGTCAGAGGTTTAGGTCACCCTGAGCCTGGGGATGCATCCCTGACCATCTTGGCTAATCACCATTGATGGGCCTATCCTCCATGGACTTATTCAATTCATTTTTGATTCTGATTATATTTTTGGCTAGCACAACATCCCATGGCAACGAATTTCAGAGGTTATTTGTACATTGCATGAAAAAGTACTACTTTTTTGTATTAAAACTGCGTACCATTTCTCTATTCACTTTTTTCACACCATTCATGAATGTATAGACCTCTATTATATCCCCCCTTAATAGTCCCTTTCCTAAGATGAATAGCCCTCATCTTTTTAGTCTCTCCTCTAATGGAAGCCATTCCATATCCTTGGTCATCTTTGTTGCCCTTCTCTGAGCCTTTTCCAGTTCCACTATATCCTTTTAGAGATGGACACAATATTCAAGGTGGATTTATGTAGTGACATTATAATATTTTCTATCTTATTTTCTATTCCTTGCTTAATAATTACTAACATACTACTGTGCATTGAGCAGAGGTCTTCAGATAACTATCCACAGTGACTCCAAGATTTCTTTCTTGAGTGGTAACAGCTAATTTAGAACCAATCATTGTATTTGTATAGTTGGGGTTATTTTTTCCTAATGTGCATTACTTTGCATTTATCAACATTTAATTTCATCTGCCATTTTGTTGTCCAGTCACCCAGTTTTGTGAGACTCCCCCTGTAACTCCTTGCTTAAACTTAACTATCTTGAATAATTTTGTATCATCTGCAAACTTTGCTACTTCAGTATTTACCCCCTTTTCCAGATCATTGTTTAATATGTTGAACAGCACAGGCCCCAGTACAGATCATTGGGGGACCCTGCTGTTCACCTCTCTCCATTGTGAAAATTGACCATATATTCCTACCCTTTGTTTCTTGACTTTCAACCAGTTACTGATCCATGAGAGGACGTCTCCTCTTATCCCATAGCTACTTAGATTCCTTAAGAGCCTTTAGTGAGGGACTTTGTCAAAGGCTTTCTGAAAATTCAAGTATACTATATGGACTGGATCACCTTATCCACATTCTTGTTGACTCCCTCAAAGAATTCTAATTAGTGAAACATGACTTTCCTTTACCAAAACCATATTGACTCTTCCTCAACAAATCATGTTTATCTTAGAATTCTGTTCTTTATAATAGCTTCTATCAATTTTCTCAGTACTGAAGTTAGGTTCACTGGCCTGTAATTGCCAAGACTGCCTCTGGAGACCTTTTTAAAAATTGGCATTACATTAGCTACCTTCCAGTCATCTGGTACAGAGGCTGGTTTCACTGATAGTAGTTCTTCAGTTTCATGTTTGAATTCCTTTCATTTCCTTTCCTCTTTATTTTGCAGCTGAAAAACATCCCTTGTGTGCACCTGCCTGCCTACCTCCTGCTAGTCACAGAACAATTCTTGGGTAAAATCAGCCCTGCATTGTCATCTGAATGTGAACAGATTTCCCAGCAGGAGCCTTGTGTTGACATCTAGGAAAAGGTCAACAAGTGAGAACAACTGAACAGAGTGTATCACTGATTCAGCATCACTTTAAAGTAGAAATGGACCCAAACTGAACACCCCTAAGCTTTGAGTTCAGGAAGGTATTCAAAACCTGAACACAGAGCAGGTTCTGATTACAGAATAGACCAAGCTAAATCTCTTGGTCTGACCATCCCTGAACTTGGAAGTGTTTGAAATCTGGATCAGGAGCAGAATTTTGTAGTTTGGGTCCATCTCTACCTTAAACATTTTCTCCTGACTTATAGTATCAGCAATTCATATCAATTAGCCTGCCATTTATAAATTATTCCTCACCTGGCCCCAAAAATCTAACTAGCTTAAAGCAAAACTGGGAGTGAGAAGAGGGCTTATGGTGGTATCACAATTCTGGTTTCCTCTCGCCACTCCAAAAAGAAAGGAGTTTTCAGCACAGAAACCAAATGTGCACGTTGCTTTTCTCCTCAAATCAAATGCAGTGACCAGTAAAGATACTGACTGCAGCTCCCTGCACTGTTCCTGCCCTACAGAATACTCTTCAACTTCTCCAATCAGAGTCCCTCCTGAGTAGTGGATTTAACAACATTTTATTATTGTATAGCTAATAACCATATAGTTACTGATTGCATAGGGTCATGTTCAAACATTCTTTTTTCCAGGGTCCTGGGAAGTGTCTAAAAGCAAAGCAGTAACCTAACCAGATTTTGCAAGGGGATGTCTTGCAACAGTCTTTTCAAACTGCCAGAACTCCATCATCACGGATTGGTGGTGTCCCTAAATCTTCTTATGTCAAGCCAAGTGCATGTGGTGATAAAACAGTCAAAGACAGCTTGACCTAGACAGCCCACAGATGCGGGTTTTGTTTCAGCTATCAATCAAGATCTGTAGCAGTGAAACTGGCCTTGGATCATCATCCCAGCAGACCAGAGTAGGCACCCTGTGTTCAACAGAAGGGTACTGGATGCTTCTCTCTGTAGCACCCACTGCTGGTTAATTTAGAGACTGGAACTGTCATTAGATCAAAGGAGAAGCATACACAGAACAGCTCTTCATCCGCTGTGATTGTAGTGATCAGTTACTGGAAGAGGCAGATGTGTGCGAAGAGCTTGAAAAGGGAAATGAGACCATGATTTCTAATCAGAATTTAACTCTGTAGTTCGTGAAAATATTTTGCCCATTTAATAGAGTTTTTATTTAATCTTCCTTTGTCTCCTGTTAGTATCTGAGCACCTCACAACCTCAATGTACCCTCACAGCAGCCCTGTGATGTGGGGAAATACAACTATCCCCATTTTACAGATGGGGAAACTGAAGCACAGAGAGGCTAAGTGACTTGTTCAAGGTCACACAAGAAGTCTGTGACAGGGCCAGGAATAGGAGCCAGATCTCAGATTTCTAGTTGAGGGCCTTAATGAAAAGACTGTCTTCTTTCACTTGTACGTATGTTGTGTAATTACCCACATAGCTTCCCAAACTGAGGGATACATATGCAAATATGTATTCACACAAGTGTTTGTGTGGCCCTTATAAAAACTCTCTGTGGGCTTGTGTCATCCAATCAGGGAGCAGTAATAATACCATCACATATTACAAACAGCTAATTATTAATAGCAAATAATCAAAACAATAGTTACAGCAAATAGTTTGCAATCTACCCATAGAATGAAATATATTCCCATTCATCATTTACCTAATCTGAATAATGAACAAATATGTTAAAATCAAAGTCAGCTTGCAGATAATTTGCAAACTGAAAAAAGGACTACATTCTTCCTACAACTTTTTCATTACAAATAGTTCATCCAGTTCCAGTCATGAGTTCTTGTATCAGCTCTGCCACAAACTTACTGTGAGACTTTGGAGAAGTCACTTGGACCAGATTTTTAAAGGTATTTAGGCACCTGAAGATTCAAACAGGCACCTAATGGGATTTCCAAAAGGGAGTTAGACACCTACGCACTAGTTACACACCCACTAGGCTCCCATCTGCATCTCTAGGCGCCTAAATATATTTCAAAATCTGGCCCTTCATCTCTTTGCCTCAGGACCCCATCTCTACAATGAGGATTATCATAGTTCCCTATCGCACAAGGGTGTTGTGGGAATTAATTCGTCACTGTTTGTAAAGTACTCTGAGCATGTATTGAAAAGCTGCTATTCAAGTTCTAAGTATTCAGCAGGTTTAGGTTTGCTCAGAAATTCTTGAGCCTTAGAAAAACTCTCAAGGAACCTGATCTGAGTTTCGACTGTCAGAAAACCTGAAACCTGCTGAGATTCGCCTGGTCTTGGGTTTCTCTGAGCATTGAGCACAGCTCTAATAATGATCCCTTCTGATTTATGGGCTCTTTTCTTCAGTCTTCAATCTGCTTTCTAACTGCTGCTAGACATGAACAGACAGCTTTCTGCTTTTGCCCTAAGCTAGAATATTGGTTGCTCAATACACCCGTGCACACACAGTTATGTATGTATTTAAACTAAGTTCAGTGACACTCATTTAGGAAATGTAAATACAATAGCTCTCATCATATGCTTGGCAAAACTCACTTAAACTCCCTGGTGCTGAAAAATGCTGGTGCTAAATTTACAAAACACATTACCAACATTTCTATCTGCACTCAACACTATAATTCAATACCAAATTCTGAATAGAATTTACATCATCCGAAACTTTTCAACATGGGTAAATTGGACGGGAACTCCTGCAGAAGGAGGAGTGGTTCCACTGAAGATTTCAATCATATTAGGAGGGACTGGCCCATTATTGGGATATGCTAAGAACATAAGAATGGCCATAATGGGTCTGACCAGTGGCTCATCTAGCCCAGTATCCTGTTTTCTGACAGTGGCCAATGTCAATGATTCAGAGGGAGTGAACAGAACAGGGCAATTTAATCAAATGATCCATCATTTGCAGATGACACTAAGCTGGGGGGAGAGGTAAATATGCTGGAGGGTAGGGAACGGGTCCAGAGTGACCTAGACAAATTGGAGGATTGGACTAATAGAAATCTGATAAGGTTCAACAAGGAGAAGTGCCGAGTCCTGCACATAGGACAGAAGAATCCTATGCACTGCTACAGACTGGGGACCGACTAGCTAAGCAGCAGTTCTGCAGAAAAGGACCTGGGAATTACAGTGGACAAGATGCTGGATATGAGTCAACAGTGTGCCCTTGTTGCCAAGAAGGCTAATGGCTTATTGGGCTGCATTAGTAGGAGCACTGCCAGCAAATCGAGGGAAGTGATTATTCCCCTCTATTCGGCACATCTGGAGTATTGTGTCCAGTTTTGGGCCCCCCACTACAGAAAGGATGTGGACAAATTGGAGAGAGTCCAGCGGAGGGCAATGAAAATGATTAGGGGTTGGGGCACATGACTTATGAGGAGAGGCTGAGGAAACTAGTCTGCAGAAGAGAAGTTAGGGGGATTTGATAGCAGCTTTCAACTACCCGAGGGTGGTTCCAAAGAGGATGGAGCTCGGCTGTTCTCAGTGGTGGCAGATAACAGAAAAAGAAGCAGTGGTCTCAAGTTGCAGTGGGGGAGGTCTAGGTTGAATATTAGGAAAACCTATTTCACTAGGAGGGTGGTGAAGCACTGGAATGGGTTACCTGCGGAGGTGGTGGAATCTCCATCCTTAGAAGTTTTTAAGGCCCGGCGTGACAAAGCCCTGGCTGGGATGATTTAGTTGGGGTTAGTCCTGCTTTGAACAGGGGTTTGGAGTAGATGATCTCCTGAGGTCTCTTCCAACCCTAATCTTCTGTCATCCAGTCTCAGCTTCTGGAAGTTAGAGGTTTAGGGACACCCAGAACATGGGGTTGCATCTCTACCTATTTTGGCTAATAGCCACAGATGGACCTATCCTCCCAGATCTTGTCTAATTCATTTTTTAATCCAGTTACACTTTTGGCCTTCACAGCATCCCCTGGCAACAAGTTCCACAGGTTGATTTTTCCCTTGTGTAAAGAAGTACTTCCTTTGGTTTGTTTTAAACCTGCTTCCTATTAATTTCATTGGGTGAACCCTGGTTCTTATCTTATCTGAAGGGGGAAATAACACTTCCTTATTCACTTTCTCCACACCATTCATGATTTTATAAACCTCTATCATATCCCCCCAAGCTGAATAGTCCCAATTATTTTCATTTTTCCCTTATATGGAAGAGGTTCCATAACCCTAATCATTTTTATTGTCCTTCTCTGTACCTTGTCCATCTCTAATATATCTTTTTTGTGATGGGGCAACCAGAACTCTATGCAGTATTCAACGTGTGGGCATATTATGGATTTATATAGTGGCAGATAATAAGAGTGAATATTATAGTATCTCTTTCCTAATGGTTCCTAACATTCTGTTAACTTTTTTGACTGCCACTGTACATTGAGTGGATATTTTCTTTAAATGATCTCAAACAGTATAATACAACCAGCCTGATACCACTTTATGGCTTTTAAAAGAAATAATGCAACATGTATCAAAAACTATGAGATAAGGTGTTCTTGTGATTACATTTACAGATATATGCAGACTATGGCCTTGGTTTTCAGCAGTGCTGGGCACCAACAGCTGCCATTGGTTGATCAGGTCTTACATATATAGATGCTCTAGCCCTTGATTTTGTGCCAGTAATCTGGTCCTAATCCAAAACCCATCAAAGTCAATGGGAACCTTGCAGGAGTTGATCAGGCCTTTTGTGCACACAATTACTTGTTGATGGAATTTTGCACCTGCATTTGAGAGTTAAACTCAGTGTAAATCATTTTGATTTCTAACTAGATAACCGCACCTTCAAATCAGGGACTTAGGCTTTGTCTACCCTACACAGCTTTTAGCGACACGGCCATGTCACTAAAAGTCGGGCAGTGTAAACACTTTTTGTCGGCACTTTTGCCAACAAAATACTTCCATCCCTTACAAGCAGGGTTTGCGTTGTCGACAGGAGAGCACTCCTGCCGACAACATGGGCGTTCACACAAGTACTTGCCGTGGCAAAACTTTTGTCTTTCAGGTGGTGGGGGAGCTTTTTTAAGCATCTGTGAACAACAAAAGTTTTATCGTTCAATTGGCAGTGTAGACAAAGCCTTAGATATCTAAATGAACTCAGCTGTGCCCCCAAAATAATGGCAAATCCAATTCACAAGTGAAAAAACTAAGGCCAGCTTTCCAAAATGATCCCACACTGCACCCTATAATTAATATATGCATTTCACTTACACTTTTCTGTTGTGCATAAATATGCAAGAAATAGAACAGAGGAAAGTCTGGTATTTTACAACACAATAGAAGACAGAGCATACACAAAGTAGTACACTATCTTAGAAAGCTTCACAGATCAGGTGAGTATCCTATTCCTTGTGAGTTATTATTAGACCAATTCAAATATACACCGGAATTTTGCTTTCAGGAATTAATTTACTCCTGCTGCTTATTCCTTAGTTGGTGTCATTCTTAGCATCAAAATTTCCAAAGCAACAAAGCATGCTGGCACTAATTAAACACAATGAGTCTGATTCTGATCTCATTTATGTCAGTGTAAATTGGGATTAACTCTGCTGATGTAAAGAAGTAACACAGTGCAAGTTATGTCTCAGGCTCTACCCTATGGCCAAGATTTTCAAAAGTAACTAAAAATTATACGTCTCAGGTTTTTTTAGTGCTGAATTTGAGCCACCTTAAATTGGCCTGGTTTTCAGTTAGGGCCAAACAACTGATTTAAACTTATCTGAAAATCAAGCCCCTTTTAGGTGTCTTGAGTTGGGCATCCAAAAATTGAGGCAACCAAAATCAGTGGTCACTTTTTTAAATCTACACATATATGATTACAAGTATAGAATAGCCAGTTTGGACAGCTAATACCAAAGCCTCTGAACAACAGAGTTTATGGGCCTCATTCTGACCTTCCTACCAGAGTTACTCATGTTCACTCCAGTATAGGTAAGATTAGTCATAGATTTTTAAGGCCATTAAGATCATCCAATTTGACTGCTTAAATAGCACAAGCCATACAACTTCACCTGGTAGTTCATACATCAAGATCAAGAACAGGACCTATTTTCATGCAAATATTTCTATGGAGAAAAACTGAAGAGAACACAAAATTGTAAAACACATCTGAATAGAATGTTCTTTAAACTTTCCCATGAACTATGAGGGATTCTTTAAGATGATATAAAAAGGTCAGTGACTCTTTATTATCATTCCCTAGCAATAGGTTCTAGTCTACAGACAAACAGCTCTTGATGGGGTGAGGGGGGATATGTGCACACCCTGCAAATCCCAACAGAGCACCTCTACTACAGTTAGCAAGCTGTTCCATCATGCAGTATAGACTGATTGTGCTTCTATTCAAGTGCTACCACAGAAAAAAATAATCAAGTGTGGTAGAAGGAATGTAGAGCTCTCAGCAGAGGGAGGTATTGACACAGTGTATAACTCCAGGATGGGGGAATCACTGACTTGACTGATTCAGTGCTTTGAGTCAGGAGCTATATTCTTATCCACCTCCTGTCTTCATTAAAAAAAAAAAATAAGCTCTTGAAACAACTTTGCTGCTGTGTCTGCCTGCTTGCAGATGTTTGGTTTATATTACGCTGCCAGTGAAAAGAGAAAAAAAATGAGAGGGGAGAGGAAATAGAGACGTAAACTTTAAGGCCTTTGGTCACCAAAAATAGCCAGGGGAGCAGAAATCTGCCTAGTGCCAATGCTGCCAGCGCAACAGCACAGGGCAAAGTTACATTATATTTTCCACATTTATTTCAAGCAGGGCTACTAGCCAGCTTAATATAGTTCTTGGGAAGTCAGGGGAAGACGGTTTGATTCTCTATGTTTTAGTATAAGATAAGGGAGAAATTCAAATGTATTGTAAAGAAATGTGTGTGTAATTACAGCTCACCCACCAGCCATTGCTTTCACCGCCTTAGTAATTTACTTTTCAAGGGCTACAGACAGCAGCCAGAACACAATCCAGATTGGATAGTGTTTTACCTTCTTCCTCCCTGTATAAAAATGCTAGCTCGTAAAATGGTCTTTTCTTCTTCTTCTTCTCCTTTTTTACAGTGCTGACATGTACCAATTTGGAAAACATTTACCCTTCAGAAAAATATCTACCATATATCCCCAAAACATGCACAATAAAAGAAAGATGCTTGAAAAGAGGGGCATCAGGAGCTGTTTCAATTAGTGTAGTAAGGAGTCTCTCTTTTGTCCAAAAATAGAAATTCTGAGAAAAAAAGGTTTACACAAATTTAGTAGACAAATGTTTTCATGTTTTGTTTTTTAATTCAATAAAAACTGCTTGTTTAGATTAGAAATGTGCTGAAATCTCAGATGCCCGTCTGAACTTTGCCATAATTCTGGGTTACTTTGAACTAGGGTTAGGGTGACCTAACATCCCATGTTTTAAGGGACACCAGTCATTTGCTGCCTAATTTCCTGTGACCCAATGGAGTTACTACAAAGGATACGATCATATAAAAGGTATGCTTTTCTGAAGTAAACGTGCAAAGGATTAAATGTTTGATTTTGTACTATGAGTAAAGCATTATCTGGGGATGTCCCATAAAAATAAGTGTTGGCCAGTACTTTTCATGGTGTTGTCCTTTATTTCGTTGAAATGTAGCTGGTCACCCTAGTTGGACTTACCTGTACATCTAGTTTAGATTTGATCATTGCATTTCAGGACTGCATCAGAATCAGCAGCAGGTGAAACTGACTAGAAGAATGAATACAAACATAAAAGAAACCATTGGCCAACGTGGAGGAAGTAAAAAATGAGAAAAAGGAATAAAGTCCAAAGTTGAAAGAAAACCTGTTGTTTAATAAAACCAAGGTGTTCATAGTAAAACACAAGAAAATATATATTCATATATTCATTTCCTGTGCTGCCTACCTCACCTTTCTATCCCTCTGCCAAGGGCCACACATCATCTGGCATCATAGTATCAATACCATATCATTTACCACTCAAACTAAACCTCCAAAGGGGACTACTCAATACATAATGTTAAATAAACAAAGACAAAAGGATGCCAGCTGAACTCCAGTGTTTGTCATAATGTTCACCTGTCAAGTGGAGTTTACCACCAGCTTTGGGCTGCATTCCCAAGCAACCCGACTCCAAAAAGACCCGGTCCCGGCGCGTCGGGGGCCACTACCGGCCTCACACCGTCCACGGGCCTTGAACTCTCTCTTCAAAGCTCTTTTCAACTTTCCCTTACGGTACTTGTTGACTATCGGTCTCGTGCCAGTATTTAGCCTTAGAAGTGGAGATTCTTCCAAACCAGTGCAGAGTTAAAACTCAAGCCCAGTTCATAAAACAAGGCAGCGATATAAAGTGAAGTGTAAGGTATACACTTGCTAGCAGCATTGTGTGGGTTTTGGCATGTAATGTCTGTAGCAGTTCACTCTCATCCTCCAGACCACTCTCTCTCCTTTCAGTGTCAGTCTCACCAATGGTTTACAGCTGTAGTTTATTGACCTTGTTTCAGTGAACTATTTTAATACCCCCATAAAGGTAGAATTAATAGTGTAGCTGCTTAAAAGTTGATTTTCCTCTCTAGAGCCAAGCTTCATGGCAACCACTCAAATGTTATCTGAGGTGAGGTTTTGCCATTTCCGCTTCCAAAATTTTCAGTCCCAGCATGGAGAGATTTCACTAGGGACAAAACAGTGAATTTCCTTTCATTTGTCCCAAGGAAAAGTTTTGTCTCTTTTTTTCCTACAAAAAGGAACTTAATTTTAAAATAGAAAGTGAACATAAATGGATTAACAATAGTCAATTGTGACCAAACAAAGACACACTCAAACTTTGGAAGAGAGAATAAATATCCTGTTCATAAGCAGATAAAATAAAATAAACTATCTGTAGTAGAATAAACAAGGTGATTATGTTCCATCACACAACTGTTACTGTGCATTCTTTATTGCTGTTTGGTGAGTTATGTAATTGGGTATTTAAGGATTAAACATTCAGAGTGACAAGAAGGAGGAAAGAGGAGAAGAGAAAGGAAATCTGAGGGAGAGAGAAGAGGAAGACAGAAAAAGTGGATAAATGAAAATAAGGGTGTTTGAGGAGAGAGGTTGGTTTGGCAGTCCTTGAAGGATATTTAGACTAGATAGGTCACTGAGAGGAAAAAGGCTATCAATGAATGATTGTGAAGCACTATGATGATGAGAATCATATACGTACCTAGATAGAGAAAGAGACATTTGTGGTTAAAATACACTTTGTAGCAGCTCCCAAGGGATTGAAGAATTCATCTCGATAAGGGTTCCAGAGACAACTAAAAAAAGTCTCACGTAAACAAGCAAATGTTGTTAGTAACCTTACTAGAAGTGAAAAAAAAAAATCAAATCTCACTATTTATGCTCTGTGTTTACAGTTTGCATTTCTCACTATTTAGGTAATGAAACTCAGCGAAGACTATTCCACTGTTGTATATAGTCATTTTCACTGCCTGCTTTTCAGTGCTCTAATGTTTGGGATTCCAACACTGCTGGGGAATGTCTATTTCTTTAAATATAACTGTTTTCATTAGTGTGTCGTCTTCATTTTGGGGTTTTGGTTTGGTTTTTTAATTGTGGAAACATTTAGTACTAAAAGCTTTTACAAAATTTAACTTATGGGCCAAATTTAAGTAAACTGAGTCTTTAATTATTTCCCTGATGATTGTTGACAGTACCTCCTGCCTTCATTTACTGAAAGAAAAATGACGTTGGCCTTCCCAATGGTGTGGGAAAGTTCTTTTAAAGGGTGTACCTTGGTACTTAGGTTGTGTTTCTATTATATATATTGTTATTATTATATCATAATATTGTTATAACGATTATCACTTACATGGCACCACAGATGTGCATGATACTTTAACAGCAATAAAACTGATAGACCCATGCAGCTCCTAATTTACAGAACCAACTCTATCAGTTGGTAAGGGCCCTCAACTTCCATTGAAAGATGAGAGTACTCATAGTCTTTCAGGCAACAAAGAGTGTGTGTGCATATACATACTCTTTGATATATTGGAATAGGGGTGACTTCAGCTAGGCCTAATAGACGTTGATAGGCCAACAGAGTGAGGGGGAAGGTAATAAGTCAATAAGCAAGATTATAGACTCCCTGACAGAAGGGACCAAGGTGTGCATGATAGGGATGCTCAGAGGTCACATCCAGGACCAAGGGATGCTCAGGAGTTTTGATGCCTCCAGCATTTTGTAGAATGTTCTTAGTTTAGCTCAGAAGCCCTTGCAGGAGTCTAACAATATTTGTTTAAGGTTTTGTTATGGGGTAAGCAAAAAGAGGGTACTGGGGATGAGTGAGACAGGGGACAAGCTCCCCAAGGGACTTAGGTGCCTAAAGCCCAGGTTTGGGTGCTATTGTGATCCACAAAACACCAGCTCAGCTGCCACCTAACCTTGTAGGTTCCTAAACTCACTCAGCACCTAACTTTTTGCTGAAAAAGTTCCCTATCTACCTACGTTTCTGCCTCTGGGCATTCACACTTCTGTCTCAGGCAGGCATCCAGATGCCTATTTCATGCCTAAGTCCCAGCGTGAGCCTCAGACCAGGCGAAGACAGGCATTCCTCTGCCTATTTCATCTGCAGGGCCCAACCAGCAGGCGTGCTCTGGGCACACGAACTCCATGCACAGTGGGGAGAAGAAACGATGAGGCAGCCATAGCAGCAGCCTATCTCCTAACCAATGGGAGACACCAGTTCAATCTCCCCCTCTGCCTGATGTGGAGAAGGGATTTGAACAGGGGTTGCCCACCTCTTAGGAGAGAGCCCTAACCACTTTACTATGGGATCTTCTGATTTGGGGATCCCTCAGTGTCATCCGTTGAAGCTGTTCCACTTTGTATTAACTATTAATGAGGCCAGAGAGAGAGGGAGAGAATTAGAAAAAGGTTATAAGGTAGGCCACCACCTCATCCTTAGCCATTTTGTGTGCAGTTAGGCATGTGCGGTCATTCTTGTAAGGAACCGCCTGGGCAACCTTCCAGGAGAGGGGTTCCTCACTGTGGATCACAAGCAGACATGGACACCTCTCTCCCCAGCTTGGATTTAGGCTCTGAACTCTCTGAGGGGGTGGGGCTTAGGAAACACCTCTCTCATTGGCATCTCCTATTGGCTAGCTTAGGTGGCTCCTCACCTAGCATGCTGGATGTGTGGATCCCATTCTTAGGTGCCCATCTCCCCCCACACACACACACACCATGCATTGTACAGGGAGACTAGGTGCCTAACCCAGAGTTTGTGGATTCCTAGGCAGCCGGGTACCCAAAAGTTAGGCATGGCAACACTCAGCATTGCCATGCCTTAGTCCCTTTGTGGATCTGGGCCGTGGTCTTTTTCACTGCTGGCATGATGGAAGGTGAGTGCCCTGCTTCTGTGGTATGCTTCTAGCCCCAGCAAGCTCAGGAAGCAAGAGACTTGGATCAGTCAGACTCATTAAAGACCACTCCCATCTAGGTGAGAAAAATAGCAGAATCCACTATGGGCAATACCATGCAGATCTAATTTCCCTATTTAGTGATCAGATGGATGCTGTCGAAATATGACAGATGGATACTATCTTCTTAGCTCAGTACCTCAGAACAACAAATGTATGTTCCTGAGGCTACTTTAAAGAACAAAACAGACAAGGCCCATTGAAAAACATTTCACGTTATTATAGATGACGAAATTTAGTTTATTAAACTTTCCTAGACTTTTCTGCATGCTCTGGGCCCTGCCCTTGGCATCAGCATGGCCACAACTTTCAATACCCAATTCACTTTCAGATGCACACATTTTGGTTTTCATTAAAAAATATAGTAAAGTCAGTAAATGTTTTATACTCACTTTGTTTTGCTCTTTTTTAAATTGAAAACCAGGAGTTAAAGCAAGCGCTATTGAAAGTTGCATCCATGTCACCAGTCTCAGTTTCAAAAGCTTTTTATTTTAACCATAATATGTTTATTGTGGTAGATAGCAATCCTCCAGTCATCATAAAATATACCATCTAGACATTGTCATATGCCTTAGAAATCAGCAGCTTTTATTTATGCGGACCTTCCGTAAAAATCAAAGTCTCATTACAAAATATCTGTCACTTGTGTTTAGGTTGAAGAATTTTAGCTTGAACTTAATTTTTCAGAATCCAAAATTTTGCAGCACCTGTGCATTTGGTCTATCCTCACGGAAGTTATCAACAGCCAGCCATTCTTCTGCTAGCATTTTTAAATGAAAGCAGACACAGGTCTACCTCTCAACTGTCTCTCATTTTAAGGACTGGCATTCATTTTGCTCACAATGCCTGCACCTATTCGGTTTACCATCAATTTTACTGGTGTGAATTATTTCCATCGGAAATGAAAGAGAATGAAATTGATCACATGGAAAGAGTTGTTGTAGCCATGTTGTTCCCAGGATATTGGGGAGACAAGGTGGGTGAGGTAATATTTTCTATGAGACCAACATCTGTTGATGAAAGAGAGTTTTCAAGCTACACAGAGCTTTCGTTCTGTAGCTCCAAAGCTTGTCTCTTTCACCAACAGAAGTTGGTCCAGTAAAAGATATTACCTCACCCACCTTGTCTCTCTGATAGAAGGAATAAATCCCAATATCATTCTAAGTTTCCTGCATGAATAATTATTCTGTGTCCTCCACATTGGGTCTTTGTCACTCTTTCTGTGGGAGATCCTGACCAAAAGGGTGGTCAGTTTGATTAAAAGTGAATATCAACTCCAGTTAATATGGCAAGCTGCTGAATACTGTATCTTTAAAGGAACAAGCAAACCTCAATATCTCCCTGAATGGCCCAGTAGAGGCCTGGACATTGCAGAGCACACAGCTTTGGAAAAATATGAGACTCGGGGGTGTTGGGGCCTCTTGCCAGGCATAACCAAGGCCAGAGTGTGGCACTGGTGTAACAAGCAGGCTGCTGGAATCAGAATTGCTGCACCAGTCAGTGCTGCACTGACATGCCATGCATGCTTGTATGCTGGCTGGAAGCATCCAGACAAGAGAGCTACAGCAGCAAAGGCACTCGGGGTTACAGGACAGGCAGTGACACAACCCCTAACTGGTCTGGATTGTACCCCAGAATGTAACTATGACCTAAGAGGATGGGTATCTCAGGAGTAAAATTGCTCTCGCCAAATCGAAACAGCTCATGAGATTTTGGTGTCTTTGAACCCACGTCACTCTGGCCTCAAATCCAAACCTTAGGCAACATTCAATCCAGAGCCAAATCTGGATACCAGTGTTGTCTCTGTCCTGACCTGGAAAGATCATCTGCAGGGAGGAGAAAGGAATTCAGTTTCCTGGATAAATTCAGAGTCGAGTCTAAGATGTCTAAGGGAGTCAAGGTTTGGTGCAAGCTGCTCCTTCTTATGACTCCTCTCTGCAGGTTGTTACATCACTCTAGGGCAGCAGTTCTCAAACCAGAGTCCTGGGACCCCCAGGGGTCCTTAGAGACTGCACAGGGGGTCCTCAAAATTCCAACCGTCACACTGAGGATAGATAGGCTCTGCAGTAAGAAGCAGGCACACCCCTTTCACTGATATCTCTAAGTACTCTTATACTCTTTTTCTTAAAGTATTACTTACCGGACGTGTTTATATGAAGTACACATATACCTTTGTCAATCAGTTTCTCAGCTGGGGGTCTGTGATTAACATTGCATTTGAAAAGGGGTCCGTCAACAAAAAAAAGTTTGACAACCTCTGCTCTAGGGCCACATTGTGACTAGGCCCTTTGTGTACCTCTTAACGGGCCCCTATGGGCACACATTGCCCCAAAGGGAAACGAGGCAGTGCACCATGCCAGTTCACAGGGCAAGCCAGCCACACCATGGAAAAGACATTGTGTATCTCTACCCCTTCCACTTCCCCACACACTGGGCAGTTCTGCAAACGATTATGTGTCCCTGAGGCATAGCATCACCATTCACCCTTCATCAGGCACAATCTAGCCTTAGGCTCACATCCATTTATGACACATAAATTATACAACCATATACACCACATAGGCGCCAACTTTCTCCGGCGCCGGTGGGTGCCCGCGCCCCCCCCCTTTCCCCGCCCCTGGCCCCACCCCATCCTCACCCCTGGCTCCGCCCCCATTCCTACCCCATCCCCAAAGACCCCGCCCTAACTCCGCCCCCTCCCTGCCCCTATTGGATCCCTTCCTCAAATCCCCGCCCTGGTCCCGCCTCTTCCCCCAGCGCGCCACGTTCCCCCTCCTCCCTCCCTGCCCTGCGAATCAGCTGTTTTGCAGCGCAAGCCCTGGGAGGGAGGGGGGAGAAGCAGGACGCGGCGGCGTGCTTGCAGAGGAGGCAGAGGCAAAGGTGAGCTGGAGCAGGGGGGCGAGGCCACGGGGAGCTGCCGGTGGGTGCTGAGCACCAACCAATTTTTTTCCATGGGTGCTCCAGCCCCGGAACACCCATGGAGTCGGCGCCTATGATACATCACCTCTGAATTGGGCCCACTGTGTCTGATGGAGTCTAACTCATGTGCTGAGGGGCCAAAAGACAGGAATATAGCAGGAAAAACAACTGACAACAGAATAAAAGTACTGTATTTTCCACTCCGTGCATCTGATGAAGTGGGTTATATCCCACGAAAGCTTATGCCCAGATAAATTTGTTAGTCTCTAAGGTGCCACAAGGACTCCTCGTTGTTTTTACAAAATAAAAGTGTAAGTTAAAGCAGACAACCTCTGCTCTAACTTACACTTCCCATCACTTCTTCATCTGTAAGAGCACTCCAGTTTAGACTCCCTTACACCAGGCTTAAGGGCTGATGGATTTCAGACAGTTAACATCAGAAGAGATTATGTTCAAAAAGCTATTGGCCTTTTTTTAAAAAAAACAAAAACAAAACAGAAATCTGAATTTTTGTTGTTCTTCACATCCATACAATTGTGTTGTCAGAAGAAACTAAAAAAAAAAATGAATTTTAAAAATGTTGTGCCACACTCTATACTTTAATGTAATAAAAAGTTTGTCTAAAATTATTCATGATTTACTTTTTGCTGCAGATCTACACTCTGTAAGTGCTTGATAAAGTGCAAAGAAAGAACAGAATCCCTCTCCCAGACAGTATACAGTCTAAGGTCCCATCTCAATTATATTAACAGCCACATCAGGAACTCAACTACAACATTTTTGTCCTGCAATATAGTTAAAACACAATTGCTTCTTGCAGTGTAGACAAAATCTTGCCATTCTCCTACACCAAGCAATAGACCTGGACAGTTGGGTTATATCATAGTATTGGGGAGGGAACACAAAACATGGTTAGGTTCTATCTGCACTAAAGATGGAACCATATTTTCAAATGTGTCAGGTTGCGACAGCGTTGTAGTCAGGTTCTCTGACTCGGTTATTATTATAATAAAGATGAGTGATAACAGGCATGAGTAGGAGTACAGAATAATGCTGTGTACAAATTAAACACAGAGGGCCCGATTTTCCTGTCACTTACACTGATGTAAATCATGAGTCAATAGAGCCACAGTGTGAAGACGGCTGCATTACACCACAGTAGAACTAATGCAAATGAGAGGAGAATCAGGTCCCCAATATATAGTGAATGTTACAGCCAGAGACAGAAGGTGTCAAAATAGGGCAGAGTGCCAAAAAAAAAAAAACGGTCATCCCCTGTAACTGACGCAGGCCTACCTGCAAAAGGGACATTACCTCACACACTTGGTGATGAGCCGCTGCTCTGCTGACTGAAACGCCAACAAGAGAGAGTACAGCTGGCAATGAACATGCATAACCGTTCTGCCAGATGCCAATGGCAGCAACAAGAATTAGACTTTAGTTTATCTAGGTGCCTTTTCTAAAATAGATAAAACTACAGCTCTACCTCGAGTTCAGTTTTGTGCTTCTGGTTCTGGGAAATTGAAATACAGCCTCGCTGGCCATTTTTGCAGGTGGCTCTTCCCCACTCACAAGCACTCAGAGTCCTTGGGAACATGCAACCATAGATGCCACCTTTGGGTGGGAAAGGAAAAAACAAACAATACCGTATGTATGTTTATATACAACAAAATGAGCAAAACCCAGCAGTGTATCAGGAGTAGTCAATAGCACACTTCCAATATATTAATTGTCCAGCTTGTAGAGGTCCAATTTCCACCCACCTAAACCCCTACTCACAGATCCAGTTAGACACAGTGGTATCAAGAGTGGCTTTTATTCTGTCTGCTCCAGTTCAGAGAAGGCTGCACAATCTGGTTCTGTTCTGATCTAGAGCTACCCTACTCCACTGTGAAGTTGGCTGTGTGCCTCCACCACCTGTGAGGGGGGGTGAAGTCATCTCCACACCACCACTGCTAGTCCCATCAGGCCTTGCAGTATCTAATGACCCTGCTGGACCAATAAACTCCAGTTCTGCTGATTCCTTCACATTTTCTGAGTGAGGAAGCCAGAGCAAAATAAAGCCCATGGATAGAGTCCCTCAGACAGAACCCTCTGTGCTCTCCTTATTGAGCTTGAATCCCATTTCCAAGCCAAAGTCCACTGCCTGTAAAGTCAGAGGAACTCACTCACTCCAGGGAATATCCTGCTCAATTCCTAGGCCCTTTCATGAGTACAGTCACACTAACAATCTATTATTATCATTTATACGAGCAAAACAGACAAATTCCAACTAAGGCAACAAAACACTGTGGGTAAGCAACATAAAAATATATGTACATGGGGTTGGCTAGAGCTAGCTTTTCCCTTATATAGGGAGCATAGACTTCCATCCCTCTCAGCCTTCTAGCTCTGGGGCTTCCACACACATACAGATATAACATTTTCCCTGAGCATATATATAGCTCTGCTAGGATACCTGATGGTCTTGTCCTCTAAAACTTTACAGAAAGCCAGCATTGTGGCAAAGTACTGAAATCCCTATAACTTTGGATAACAGCAAGGAGATGGGGGGGGGGGGGGGAGATCTGCAGAAGACATAACTCTTGTAGAGCAAAAGCTAACCAGAAAGAAAAGCTGTGAAGGAAATGCACACCTGACAGAGAATGCTATGTATCCTCATCAGAACCTGTGTGCAACAATTCCTTTGTGTGTGGAGTCAGGCCCCTTGGAAAACAGCTATTATACATTGAGGTGGTGACCGAAATAAGGATATTTCAGTTTTCATGTAATGAACTCAGCTACAGAGATGAAACAACTGTAGATCCTAATCATGCAATGTGCTTTAAGTGTACTACAGATCAAGCCTCAGGTGCTAATGGAACATAATGTGCTCTAGAGCTAATCATCACATGCTGCCATTGGCTGTCTGCAGGTATCAGATGGAAACATCATACCACAGCTCAACCAAAGCTGCACCCACTCTTTCACAGCAACAGACACTTATAGCTCACAATCAGCATCAGTTATGTCCCCCAATCAAAAACAGGAGTGTGATCATCTTACTGCACTTGCAAAGTGCCTTATCTAGAATGCATGCTTTGTTGTGGGTCCTGTAAGGCAACCTTAATTCTGGCATTTCCTAACTTTGCAACCTTAATAATGTTCTTTTAATATAGGGACTTTTGTGTGTAATTTCCTAGGCTATTAAAAAAGCAAACTAAAAAAAACCAGAAATTCCATCACGTGGTATCATACTGACACTCTCACAGTTCACCGGCAGGGTTGGCACCTTTAGATCTATCGCACAGACTTCTGCCACTTCAGCTAACATAGTAACTGGTAGCAGTGAAGGGTTGCCAGCCAAAATGTGGATCAGCACTACATGGGGGTGAGACACTTTGCCAGTGAGTTTCATAGATATTGACTGACAACAGAGAAATGGTGAGATTCAGAAATCCTGGGTTCTAGTCTGGATTCTGGAGGGGACTGTGCTCTTGTGGGCAGAAACTTCTGCCTGTTCCCCCCAATGTTGATCCCTTCTGCCTAGCTTGTCCAACCTGTCCCTGTTCCAGTCCTGCCTCTTCTCCACCCCGGCTTCTCATTCCAGTCCCAGTGTCTTTGCTCAGCCAGTCCTGGTCTTCCCACCCCAGCCTTCCTACTTCCCAGTCCCACTCTCCCCCTTGTTCCCAATCTTCTTACCCCCTCACCCCACCCCCTGTCCCGTTTTTTCACAGTTGCTATCTGGTCACCCTAGGTATTGGGGACGGTGCCTTTGAAGGCTAAGCTTCCCAACAGAGAGTTGGGCAGGGCGCTGTGAAGCTCTTCTTGTTACGCACAGACAGTTGGAGCCAGACACAGAATAAAGCAGATTTCTTGCAAGCACCCTAAGCCCTGAGTGATGACTGAACACCACCTGGTCTCAGGAGTAGTAAATGAACTAGGAAATGACACTGAGTGATAGAATTGAGCAGTTAGAAGCCCCACCAGAATGTCAACTGTGGAAATGTGGAAAGTGAATGGATGTTTAAACAGCATTTCTTGTTGTACCTGCAAGGAATGGCTGCCAGCAAAAAGGAAGACATTCAGAAGATAGCCTTTTCTCTGATAATAGCCAGTTCTGAAGCACTGGATGTGTTTAACAGTTTTCAGTTAACTCAGAAGAGTCCAGCAATGAAACTGTATTACAAAATTTGAGCAGTACTGCACTCCACGTAAAAATGAGACGAATGAGAGAGATGATTTTAAACAGAGCGTACAAAAAGAAGGTGAAACCACAGAACAGTGTGTGACTGATCTGAGGCTGAAAAGCCCATCTTGCTATTTTGGGAGGCCATCAGAGTCCCTGATAAAACACTAGACTGTGATTGGCATCTGGAACAAAAAACTCAGTCTCTGGACAGTCCGAATTAACCCTTGGCAAAACATTTAGAATCTGTCAAGCAAAGGAACTCCCCCAGTCCAGAATGAAGCTTAAAGGGTGGACTGTGCTCTGACATTGTGGACATAAATGAGAATCCAAAACACTACAAGAAAAGAGATCTGAAGCAGAAAGGCTCAAAGCTAGAGTCCAACAAAAAACAGCAAATGGGCCTGCATATGCTAAGGCAACCACCACAAGTCAAGACAATGCACAGCATATAGGAAGAGATGCAAGAAATGCAATGGATTACATCACTTTGCAAGAGTTTGTAAGCACCAGAAGAGTGTGTACAGCTTGGACAAAAAGCGTGATGACACTACAGTACTACTAGCTGAGATTAGTTTTTCAGAGGAGCACTGGACAATGTTGCAACAGATGATTGGACTATTAATCTGAATGCAAATAGGACGTTTATTACTTTTAAGTTAGACACAGGTGCACAACCCAAGGACTTGCCAGACACAGTGTTATTAGTGTGAATAGGAGAACCACAGGTATTGGAGGGTAACTGAGTAAAACCCAGGGTGTACAGTGGTGAGGTTATGCCCTCTAACAGCATATGTGAACTAAATATATGGGTAAGTGACAACTTGGAAAAGATAAAATTTGTAATGGTACCAGGGAAGAGTTCACCCATTACTGAGTGAAAAGCATGTCAAGCCCTTAGTCTCATCAAGAGGGTGCACTCTTTGGAGAGGCAGGGATGAAAACAATTGAGGACAAGTTTGAAGACATCTTCCAGGGGATAGGGAAGCACTCAGAGTATGGAACAGAGCTGAAAGAGCACAACCGCCCCAAAATGCATGTCTCCCAAGGAAAGTTCCCCTCACTCTATGGCAGAGGCTAAAGGAGGAACTGGAGAGGGTACTTATTCTGGGAATCATAGAGAGCAGAGAAGAACCAACAGAGTGGGTACACTCAGTCACTGTAGGGGAAAAAAACAGAGTACTTCACTTAGGTAAAAAAGGAATATTTTCCACTACCTACAAGGGGAGAAATTCTGGGGGATATGGCTGATGCCAAATATTTTTCTATGCTAGATGCATCATGTTTGTGCACATTCAATACCCCCTTTGGGAGACACTGTTTCCATAGATTGCCACTGGGGTTATGTTCAGGACCCCTTGAGGGTATAAAGGGTACTAAGGATTACATGGGTGACATTTTGATTTGGGGAAAAACAATAGAAGATCATGGCCAGAGGCTCAACCAAACACCTTAGGAAAGAACCAGAGCTGCTGAACAATGAACAAAAATATACATTCTGTTTAACAGAAGTAACATGCCTGTGAGGCAGGTTAACAAATCACAGTGAACAGACAGCGAACAGACAGATTACAGGAAGGTTGAGGCCATCACCCACATGCCTGCCCCAACAGACAAGGAAAGGGTGAAAAGATTCCTTGGAACATTGAACTAAACAGGGAAATTTGTGCCTAACATAGCCACCCAAACCAGCAATCTGAGAGAACCATACTGCAAACATGTCCAATGGACATGTGATGCCAATCTTAATAAAGAGTCTCAGAAACATGGAGTTAATTAAAGAGACCCTAGTCCTGAGGTACTGTGATGGTAAGAACAAAACTAAGTTGCTCACGAATGCCTCCAAGGAGAGTATTGGTACAATCCTCTTACAACAGTATGTTCAAAACTGGAGACCAATGGCTTCTAAGTCAGAGGTGCTAACAAAAACTAAGTGTCAATCTGCTCAAACAGAGAAGGGGGCTTTGCCCTTAGGCCACGGGTGTAAAACATTTCATGTCTTTATTTATGGGAGGCCTGTGTTAGCTGAAACTGCCCATAAACCACTTCCTGCCAAAAAGGGCCTGGCCAACCCCAGAGCCCCCCAAGAAATGGGGGGGGGGGTTCAGCTATAAATGAGAGCACAGAACAGACAGGCTCCCTGCTTTCAGTTCAGGTGCCTGA
This sequence comes from Terrapene triunguis, assembly GCF_002925995.2. Classification (NCBI taxonomy): domain Eukaryota; kingdom Metazoa; phylum Chordata; order Testudines; family Emydidae; genus Terrapene; species Terrapene triunguis. The sequence goes on from NW_020664471.1 coordinate 6,296,881, forward strand.
CCCAGCTTGCAGCAGCCTAGAGCTACAATGGCAGGAAAGGCCCCAGGCTAGAGCATACTCAGCACAGAGAGAATCTTTGGAGATTTTAACTGTGATGCTCTAGTTAGTCTCTACAGAGCATGTGTGAACTGAGATTTTTCAAAGTCTTATAACTTGGCCAAATTTGGGGCAATTTTCACAAGGAAGGCAAAAGGCACATCCCTGATGTAGTCACCGGCCCCCTCCCAATTCAAGCCCCTGCTCCAAAGCACGGGGACACGAAAGCTTCTTAAAGAAAAGGTTGCCAGAATTTTTTAACATGGGCAAAACACATTTTTTACTAGTCTCATCCATGGAACGGACTGAACCATTTTCACTGAAATTTTCTGAAAATAAACCAGCCTGAAGCAGACATCTGGCATGGAAAATTCCAGCCCCAGTAGTTAAAGTCTGGCAAAGTTATAAGCAGCTGAAAACAAGGTCTTATAATGGGAAATGTTAGACAACCTTAATAATAGCACCACCTAAAATCTCTCTCTTTCTCACACACACACACACACACACACACACACACACACACACACACACACACACAAATACTACTTCCTGTATAGAGAATGGCAATACATATATATACACAAGAATAGCCACCTCTTCAGAAATAAGAAAGGGAAAAGTAAGAAAATCCATAACTAAAAGAAATTAAGAATATTTACCATCTGGAAGAGAGGGAGAGGCAGCAAGTAGAAGCCAGCTCCAAAATGGCTACTTTACAGCTGCGGTTGCATTGTCTAAAAGGCCAGCCCCAGAAAATACAAGCAAAGCATATTGGAAAAAAGTTCTTCTAAGAAGGCAACTCTACACGAAGCGTTAGTAGTGACCAGGATTTTATCAAGGAAGGTGCTCCTACAGAGGGGGCTACTTTTGTGTTGTGGGTATCACCACTATGGGCCAGATTTTCACAATTAAGTGTCACAAAATGACTTGTTAGGTTCTGAGCACTGTCAAAAATTGGTCTCTTATATAGGTGCCTAAATGGGAGCTGGGCTCTTTGAAAATCTGGCCCGGAGTTCATTTGAAAAATCTATCCTGCATTTTAATATATGTATGTGAGAGACAGATGGGAAACACATGCTCAAGTGGTGAGGATCTGGCTGAAAGAGTTTGCAAGGTCTGTAATACTCAGAGGTGGCAAAGGCACACATGTGTAAGGCAGGTCACTTCAAAGGAATGCAAACCTTTATACCACTTCATATCATGCATTCTATACACATCAGCTATTTAAAGGACGCATCATTTTAGAAATGTCTACTTTAAAAAAAAATAATAATGGGACTGTATTGTGTCCTTTTTACCTGTGCAGCTAGAATCTCTTACTGCCATGCCCTGAGATCCTGTATTTCTGAGGGAGAGTGAAAATATAACTAATACATTTTTAAAACTTTAATTTTTACCTTATAATAGCTTTTCTAGTGTAACCCTTCTGCCAGGTGGTGTTGACAGCAACAAGGGCTGGGTTCCATATCTAAAAGTTCCTCTTAAAATTACAAAACAAAACAGGCTCAAGCTCCCACTTATAAATCTGTGAAAACTAAACACCACACCTGGGCTCCTCTCCCCACTCAGGAGCACTGAGTCTATGTCTAGTGGGGGGGGGGACTTTTATCAGGAGAGAGGGAACTGGGAAATCACAGCCACAATGACTCAAAAGAATGTAAACAATAACTAAACAGCCACATCAGAGTATCTGGCTCATTGTCCTTTGCCTCAGGTTCCCACCTTGCGGTGTGAAAGTCCACGGAGGAATGTCCCTCTATCACACCACTCCTTCTTTCCCCCACTGCACCCCACTCATGATTTGTTGTCCAAGAACAGCAAAGTCACAAAATCCAGCTGTGCATTGAGGTGGGTTCACTCCCAGACCCTGGGGGCGAGGAGGGGTGAGTCATGTCCTCTGCTGCCACCCATTGCTGCTGCCTCTGCCACTGCTGTGTCCTTGGTCCAGTCCAGTCCAACAGCATTACAACCACCTACCACAGCTATTAGTAATCAGAGCTTTAGCTAGGATGCCATGTTTGGAGGTTCCACCGTCTAGCCCAATTCTTAGTGATTTCAGAGGGTAGTGGGGAACGTCATTGCTACTACCTCCGCAATAGTGTCTTTCACTAGAACAGTACCTCTTGATGAGAACTAAGGCTCAGTCCATAAACCAGCTTATCAATGACTTCAGCTCTAGTGATCACTGAAAAAAGACAAGGAGTCTCAAATGAGTCTGGTCTGGTCAGCTTTCTCTTTAGCTTCATTTCGCTACCCCACCCTTGGCTTTACTTCACTTCCTCACGCTTACCGAGTGAAGTTAAAGTTAGAGTGACCCCCTCAGTTAGGGAACCTTAAGTCCAGTTCTGCCATCCCTTAGTCATTCAGTATGAGTAACAACATTTCATTACCCCTGTAGCCAAGATTTAAGTAAATTTTTATCACTAACTGCCAGAATTGATCACTTTGGAAAAACAGGCATGTTTGTTGATCATCTAGGCAAAGTAGGTGTGTCTATGCAAATAGAGTCTGCTCCTCAGGTGTTTTCCCCCAGATGGCAGGAAACAGTTTATTCAGACCACTGGCTTACACAATACCTTAAAGAGTTGTAATCTTAACATCTGATACCTTGAAACATTCTATGGCTAGAAGCCAATGTTGTGTGTCTCACTGGAAAGCTGGGAATCTCTCCTTTCTATTGGAAAAAAGCCCTGCCATTTCTCATCCTGCAGGTTCCTGAGAGACCAGCCCTGAAATCTGTCACTGGTCTAGACTCGAGTAAAGTGCATCCAGGGCATTGGACCAGGATAGTTTAGGTAGGAACACTTCTCTGGCAGACAGATTTAGAGAATAAATGGCAGATGACTGTTCAGAATTTGAAATGTTAGAAATAGTCTCAGGGCTCATGAATTAGTGGGCAGAGTGCAAGTGAGGCAGTCAAAGGTGCATGATAAATATAAGTTATGACACGGCCCTGCAATCTACTATATGGATATTACCAATGCATAAGTGCCTGGTATAAATAGATTAGATTGGCAGCGACAGAGACAGGATATATAAACTTACACCCAAACACAAACTGTACAGTTTTAAGCCATGCCCAAAACTGAAGGACATTTAGGCAGGCTTCACAGTAGCTGGAGCTGTAATGGGAGTTCTGTCAGATTCTTCGTAGGGCTCTGGAAGAGTGCGTGCTCCTACACGTTTTGAAGGGTATGGGTTGGCCTTGCCCACGCTCTACCCTTCTCTTCCCTTTTCAGATGGCTACATCAACATGCAGAACTATGGGTATCAGTTGGGGTTTTGAATGCTCAATAGCTCTGAGAAACCAGACCCTAAGGTCACAGCCTCCACTCCCAAGCCTGTGTGTGCCTCTCCCTTGTGCAAGAATGCAAGGACAGGGAGTTTCTTTGCATCCTCTGCCCCCACCCGACCCCTCATACATTCACATAGAACCAGGCACAGTCTGACCTTATATCTCTAGATGTGTTCTGTTGACTTAGTACATTCATAGTACATATTGCATATATCTGTAAATATGCAATGCCATAAAAAGCTTGTTCTCAGCCCTTTTTCTGGAATGAAAAAAAATGCTGAAGATGCCTTGACTGATAACATTTAGCAGTTTTATCTGTTGCTTTGTGCAAATCATGATTTGTTAAGTCTTGTGACATGCACGGAACAGCAAGTCGGCAGGATGCTGAAAGATATGCTCAGCATCAAAAATTTCCCTTGATGAATGTGGAGCAGTAGGGAGCCAGAAATTAAGTAAACAAGATGTTCAAAAATATTTTGCATTTGACAATTAAAAAAACTCAAAGCTCCAAATGATTTTGCTTTTCCAGGCCATGTTTTGCCTTTGGAGACACTCTGCAGCATCTTAAATTTATTTCATTCTTAAACATTCTGTAGGCATTGTATTCCAGCTGGATACAATTTGAGTCCATTATTCATATCTCCATAACAGTTTTCTGTGTCTCTCTGGTAGCAAGCTGACAAGGAGAAATGAGGTACTTGGACAGAGTGGAAATCACAAAATTAACTTGCGTATTTTGGCATTAAAAATGTCTTTGTAGAGAGTTCACCCTTAAAATCCAATTTGCCCATTGGCTCTGTTTCCAAAAGGCCCAATCCTGTAAGATGCTGAGTACCTCCTGCAAAGTGATTAGCACCCTCACCCCTGTTGAAATGAACAGGAGTTGCAGTTGCTTAGCAACCATTAGGTTGGGACCCAGGTCAGTTTTTAGGACTTCTGACCACCCTAAGTAGGTCCCTACCAAATTCACAGTCCATTTTGGTAAATTTCATGATCAAAGGATCTTAGAAAGCTTAAATTTCACAGTTTCGGGTATTTAAACCTGAAATTTCACGATGTTGTAGCCGTGGGAGTCCCGACTGAAAAGAGGGTTGTGGGGGTGGTCACAAGGCTACTTTGGGGGGGATGCGGTATTGCCACCCTTATTTCTGCCCTGCTGCTGCTGGTGGTGATGGTGCTGCCTTCAGAGCTGGGCTCCCAGCCAGCAGCTGTGGAGCTTCTTGCAGCCGGGGAAGGTGTCCAGAGGTGGGTCTGACATGGCCCCGGGAGCGGTTTCTGCAGGGGAAGAGGAAGTCCCATCCTTCCCCAGCACAGCTGGAACTAGCAGCTGGAGCCCAGTGCAAGGTAGGAGCCCCTGGCCGGGACGCCTCCAAGCCTACCCCTCCCCAGCTCTTGGCCCAACACTTGGGAGTTAAAGAGGCCTTGGGCTGACGGGGGGCGGGGGGGGTAGGGTGACCAGATGTCCCAATTTTATAAGGATAGTCCTGATATTTGGAGCTCTCTCTTATCACCTGGATCACCTGGATCGATCGGTCTTCAGCTGTCGTTAAGACACAACACATCCGCCATTCTTCTCGCATTCTTGCCTTTCTTCTCCATGTTCGTCCGAAACGTTTAACAATGTCATTTTCCCATCTTCTTGGAGGCCGACCAGGTGGTCTTTTCTGTTCTCACGGGTACCACTCAGTAATGATTGCGGTCCACCTATTGTCCGTGAACCGTGCTATGTGGCCCGCCCATCGTATCTTATTATATCTGCTTTCCATGACAATATATTTCACACCGCTGCGTTCTCTAATCATTTCATTTGGGATACGATCCAGAAGGGAAATTCCCAACATAGCTCGTTCCATTGCCCTTTCAGCTACCAACAGCCGCTGTTCTTCTCTCTTCATCAGAGCCCAGGTTTCACTTCCATACAGCATGGCTGGCAGCACTGTTGAATTGAAGATATTTGTACGTGTGGTCTTGTCGATTTTTCCTTTGAGGACGTCCTTGATGGAATTAAACGCACACCATCCTGCCCGAATCCTTCGCGAGAGTTCTCTGTTCATGTCTTGGCGCATATTAACTTCTTGGCCCAAAAATATACGTACTGTTCCACTTCAATTTCTTCTCCTGTTACTGTTATTCGGGCTTTTCTTAAGACGTCTGATCGCATGTATTTTGTTTTGCAACGGTTCATTTTCAGTCCGACCTGACTTCTTGTCTTGTCGAGTCTTCGTAGCATGCTCTGCAGTTGGTTGGTGCGTTCAGCAATTAGTACGATGTCGTCTGCGAATCGGAGATGAGATAATCGTTCTCCATTTATATTAACACCACTCCTCCAATTGATCTTGTTCATAACCATTTCAAGGCAGGCGGTAAATAGTTTTGGTAAAATCGTATCTCCTTGCTTTACACCGTTCTCGATTGGGATGCGGAGGGGGGTTTCGAGGAAAGTAATGTCTGTTGTACATCCAGTATTCGCTTCCTTCAACAAACTGATGTACTGTGTATTAATGTCTTGCTCTGCAAGTGCCTTTAATATTGCGTTGAACTCGACGCTATTGAAGGCCTTTTCATAGTCGACGAAAGCAATGCACAGCGGGAGTTTGTATTCCCTCGCTCTTTCTAGAAGCTGGCTAAGGGTAAATATATGGTCAATCGTGCTGAAATTTCTTCGAAATCCTGCCTGATCTCTCAGTTGTTGTTCAGCCAGACTCTGCGAGAGTTGGTTTGTTATCACCTTTGTAAAGAGTTTATAGATATGAGAGAGCAGGCATATAGGGCGATAGTTCTTAAGATTTTCTCGATTCCCCCTTCTTGTACAGCAAGATGGTATTCGACTCCTTCCAGCTTGATGGTATTTTTCCTTCTTCGAGATATCGACTGAATCTTAAAGCGAGGGCCTTCCAAAGTTTTTTCCTCCTGCAGAAATCATTTCTGATGTTATTCCATCTTTGCCTGGAGCTTTTCTCTTCTTCATCTGGTGTAGTGCGCTTCGGACTTCACTGACGATTATTGGGGGGACGCGTTCTTCTGACTCTTGGAGCGTTGGGAGAGGGACGTTGATTCTTGATTTGAACAGTTCTGTATAGTAGTCCTTGCAGACCTCCTCCATCCCTGCTATGTCAATTACTGTCTCTCCATCCCTGTTCTTCAATGCTGTTACGCTCAATCTATACTGCACCAATTTCCACTTGCATGTCCTGAGGCTCTTGCGTGATTCAGCTGTTTTAAGGAGCTTTTCTTTCTGGAAGTTCTCAAATTCATCCTTCAGTTTTTGCCGTATAAGCTTGCACAGAGTGGAGTACTCGAGGTTGTTATCCGAGCTCCTTTTCATATTTCTCCGCTTCTCTAACAAGCTTTTGGTTTCGTTCAAGATTCTTCCCTTTGCCTTCTTCATCTTTTCAATTTCAGCTGCATTTATGCAACGTCTTAGCTTGTCAGCAAAGATACTATAGTCCTCATCACACTTTTCCGTCTGGCTCCAGTAAAACCCAGAAATCGCTTTCTTCAGCTTTGCTTCATTGAATGTCTTCGGGCGCTGTTTCCTGTTTGCCATCTGTAAAGCTTTCTTTTCCACTACTTCATCGAAAATCAACTTCGCTCTAAGCAGGCGATGGTCACTGCCGGTGTTGAAGGGCTGCACCACAGAGACATCTTGAACGATGCGCCTTTTATTGACTAAAATATAGTGGATTTCATTCTTACTCTTCGCGTTTGGCGCGATCCACGTCCACCTTTTTGCAATCTTCTTTTTGTACCAGGTGTTTGCCACGTACAGTTCTTTCGTTTCTGCCATTGTTACCAGCCTCTCTCCTCTTTCATTTCTTTCGCCGCTGCCGTATCTCACTATGAACTTTTTGCCAGCTTTCCCTCGCCCGACCTTAACGTTGAAATCTCCCATCATGACAGTGTAAGTGGATTTTTGCGCGAGGGCTCTTTCGAGCTCTTGGTAGAATTCTTCCACTTCTTCATCCTCACTTGCACTTGTGGGAGCGTAGGCCTGGATGACCTTGAGGATAGCTTTTGACTCCCTCTGAAGATGCAGCACACCAATACGTGATGATATTAGCTGTCATGATATGACTTTCGAAACCCAATCCCTACGAACGATAAATCTGACTCCTCCAACATTTCTAGCGCCGTCTCCCTTTCCGAGCCTCACAGCGCTTCCATCCTTCCAGTTGACTTCCAACTCCTTCTTTCGGAGGGTTTCGCAGATACTGAGGATATCGCAGTTTATCCTTTTCTTCTCCTCCATCAGATGGTTTAACGTTTCCTCCCTCGCCGGCGACCTACAATTGTAAGTACACACAGCGAGGGTTGTCCTTTTCCATGTTGGCCTAGCACCTGACATTTTTAGCAACCTCTCGTCACTCAATTTTCACTCCACCACTGAAGAATGGTTTGATGACACGCAGGGAACTAAGACCCATTTACTTGTGTTGTTTTAGCCTTTAACTTTAAGTCATCCCACTGGCTAGGTGGGCAGGCATACGTACCTCCTCAAGCTTAGCTAGCCTTCAACCTCTAAGGAGAAGGAAAAATGCTCTTTCCTCTGAGAGAGCAATCCCCCTCCTTGGATTAGATAGTCTGACACTTTTGTAGCATGGTTAGACCTACCAGGGCATATGCCCCGCTACCATAGTTGTCAGACGGCCAGGGTCACCGCTGCACCACGATGAGGCGCTGAGGTAGGATTTTGCAGCATTTCTCTTATATAGGTGCCAATTACCCCCCACCCCCTGTCCTGATTTTTCACCCTTGCTATCTGGTCACCCTAGGGAGGAGTGACCACGGCACCCGCCCCCCCACAGCACCCTGGCCCCCTGCAAAAAAAGTGATGACCCTCGCATATCATGCCACCTGTGCTGCTGGTGGTGGCGGCGCTGCCTTCACAACTGGGTGCCCGGCCAGCAGCTGCCACTCTCCACTCTCCAGCCGCCCAGCTCTGAAGGCCTCTCAGAAGTAAGGGTGTCAATACCGCGACCCTCCTACAATATCCCGATTTCATTGGGGGGGGGCAGATTTCACGGAAGGAGAACAGATTTCACAGTCCATGATGCATTTTTCACGGCCATGAATTTGGTAGGACACTAAGCATAAGGTATTGGCTTTTCTGACTACAGACCAGAGTTTCAGTCCCTCTGTAAAACAGGCAGCTGATAGGAGCTTAGAACTTAGAGCTATCACTGGCTCCCTTTGATCCTGTAGTTCCATCTTATTCTCAACAGATACTTGTAGCACCCTCATCCCATGTAGAATCTGAGTGCCTTCTGCTAGTGCATTAGCAACATGACTAATCTGTTACGTATGGTTTATTCTCTGACTCATCGTCTCCTCAGGGTGGGAATCACATGTGCAGTGGATTGTAAGATTGGTTTGGGTTTGTTTGGGACGAGTGGATCTTACATACACTCTGATACATGTTTATATTAAGAGAAGGCAAAGTCAAGAAGTGCTCCTTGCACTTGGTGCAGAAGGTGGTGAGGTCTGTAATGGTCCTTAGTTCCTGTGGGAGTTCATTCCATAGTCTCTTACTGACCCTGGCCTCTCTTTATGATAATAAGTGCCATTGTGCCTGAGAAGCAGAATTGCTGACCATGGCCTTCATCCCAGAGCTTTAGGTGATTTTTTAGATGTCCTGGCCATAGCAGAACAGTTACATATGGAACATGAGTCTCCCAGTTTACCTAGCTATGATCATTTGCAAAATAAGGGCTACTGCTGATTGGATAAGTCTGCTTTAATATTAGGTCATCAGCTGACTGAAACATCTGACATAACCCATCATGTGAAGAGTTTGCTTTTCTCACACTGCCTCCAGTGCTGCAGAAAAAAAGGGAGAAGTAGTCCAGATCCATATGACCAATATATGCAAAAGGCACACGCTGTTGCCAAGTTAACTGCAGAGGAAAATGCTGTACCTTACAGGCCAAATGAAGAAGCTACAGAACATGAAGAGGCGGTAAGATACCCTGCGTGGCTAGCACTCATTTCCCTTTTTATCAAATGCATTTGAGGCATGGTGGTTGTTATACACATCATACTTTCAAGTCGTGGTTTACGTAGCCAGTAAGGCACTAAAATAGCACATGCAAATTTCTTCCCCCCTCTCTCAAATCAAGAATCAAAGTTAATCCTAGGTTGGGAGATGCTTTGTGTCCACCCCCTGGACAGTTTATATTGCAGCCCAGCACTGTATAAACCTTACAGACCTCTTATGTAGGGTGACCAGATGTCCCGATTTTATAGAGACAGTCCCGATTTTTTGGGTCTTATTCTTATATAGGCTCCTATTACCCCCCGCCCCCAGTCCCGATTTTTCACACTTGCTGTCTGGTCACCCTACTCTTCTGTAACATATCTCTTTCACACCATAGTGTGTACTTTGCTTAGGCACTTAATGTGCATTGAATGCCATGTCAGACAGAGATATATAAGGGAGATATTGAAGCAAAAGCATATGGAATGTCGCCTACCCTTAGCAAAAAGCTGTATGTTGGACAGGAAAATTTGTTGAACTAATGCACGAAGGGACAGAAGATGGTGCATTCCACGTGGGGTTGTGGTGGGGTTGTTTTTTCTATGCCAATAGCAAAAAAAAAAAAGAAAGAAAGAAAGAAAGAAACTAAGCAGCTATTTGGTGTAATAGAAAAAAATCCACCATTATCTGTGGCCTACAGACCCAATAACTGCAGAGCAAAGCCTCTATAGCAGGGTAGTCAATGGGCAGACTGCTGGCCAAATCCAGACTGCCAAATGGGACCCCAAAAGCTTTTTATTTACTTATTATTATCATTATTGGGGGTTTTATTATTATTTTCTCTGAACCCTGGACCTTGACTATCCATTGACCAAAAAATTTGGACCTTGACAAAAAAAAATTGACCACCCCTATCTAACAGTATGTCTCTTATGCCTCTTTACACACTGCAAAGTATAATTTAGAGATGGGGCCAGGCCAAACCAAAAACCCAGTTGCAAACACCCCTAGATTTTTGGGAAACTTGAACCTGCATCCATATCTAGCATAAAGTTATGGGTACTGGATGCTAACCTCTGAATCCAGAGTCAATGCCTCTTGCCATGACAAAGGTAGGTATTATACTAGAATCCACTGAGTTTCCATTTCTAGTATTTATAGATTGAATCAGTACTGGCTTCTGATAGTCCATGCACTAGCCATAGTCTCTGTGAGCACACTCATTTGAAAATGATCTGTGTGAATCCCTTTTTCTTGAATTCCCATAACAGCAGAGTAGTACGACCTGCTGCTCTACAGAAATCAATGGGGTGGTTGCCCAAGCTTGAAATACTCTGCTCTCCAGCTTCAAGGTCTCTGTGTCACTAAATCAGGAGTAGGTGCACCCCTCTGTGCCAACAACCGAAGCAGCAGAGCTCGGATGTGGTGGTGAGCACCGGGCCATTAGCACTGACTGGCTTTTTCCATTTTTAAAATAAAAACATTAGCCAATTTATTTTGTCTAAGTACTATGTTCTTGGGCAGTGAGCAGAAGCTTTTGATGAGGTCTCATACACAGCCAGGAACACTGACAACAACACATTTTAGTGAAATAACCCCTTTTGGTCCTACAGACCCAAGATAATTTGAACGGAAGTATCTTGAGGAAGGTCCATACCTTCCTGCTTTCTAAGAGGAACCATTGTCTAGTGAAACCGTAGGGTCTGGGAGCAATGATCCCTTGACTTTATTCCTCGGTCTTCCACTGATATTCTGTGTCCACATACAAATGAGACAGAATCCCAGATGCAGGCAGACTGCTGTGCCTAGTGAAGTCAATAGGGCATCATAGGGGCTCAAAGATCCAGCCTCATAGATCAGGACTTCAGCTGTAATCTCCTCAGAGTGGAGATCTGTCATTTTTTTATTTGTCTGTAGAATGCCATGTACCCTGACTGATGTGCAGTAAATAAATAACAGCAGCTACAAAACTCTAGAGCCAAAGCTAATTATGAAATCATCCCATCAAAATCCTCCACTGCCTCCAGTAAACATATACAGAATGGATAACAGCTGGGACTTAATCCAGTGAGCTATGGAGCACCTTCACCTCCCATTCGGTTAAATAGCTTCATTGGCAGGGGAGGGTGCTCGGCACCTCACAGGGTCAGGCTCTTGGAAACATGACAAACCTTTGCTTTGTTACTATAATAAAAAAATGAAGAATTATTCAAGGTAAACAGTAACGACTAGCATCTGTGATATACAAGCACAGACTGTGTGGAACCTGGAAGATGGAGAGTGTTAGAGGGATTGATTGATTGATTGATTTGCAGTGGCTTCCATTTTTGTGGGTGTGAGTGGTACTATTTAGAAATTTGGAGCCAGACGTTCAAATGACCCCCCACTACCTGGTTGTGCCTACAAATCAGGCAAACACCCAAATCCTAATATTTTCACCTAAAATTAATTGAGAGTTCGAAACCACAGCCTTAAAAATAGAGAACAGGCCAAGCACCCTTTCAAAATTTAGCCCAGAAGGTTCCCTCTTGGAAACCCCCCTTATCTGATGTTAAGTGAGACCAAATTTAGTAAGACTCTCTTCTATGTTGTGCTTGAATAGACAGCCTTAACTTGCACCACATGTTGAGAATGAGTGAGCACCTCTTATGCAGCATTTTGTTTAATTGCCAGCAGTACCAAGGCTGACTTCTAGTGATTTCTCCTCTTCCCCTGTTGCCCTCCTATTATCCTTTTCACTTGTAAGCCAAAACGTTGCCCAAATCTTCGGTAGCACATTACTCAATAATTTGGGAGATTCCCAGCTATTGTTTTCAAAAGTTCATTTCACGTAGGGGAAATCCGTTGCTCTTCCCCCTCCACCCAATCACCGTTCACACCATGTCCTCTGCACAGACTCTGGAGTAGATTCTCCACATTCTGCCAGATGCTCATTTGGTGTAAATTGGCAGAAAAACTGGCTCAAAAATTATATACAAAAACAAAAATGATAACAATCCATGTTTGGGATGGAGGGGGAGAGTTAATAAATACTCCTAACAAATGTGAGGAATTGCACGTTTCATAAAATCAGACCAGCAGAATAAACACTGCACTTTCCCAGAGGACTTTGCCCTGTCCCAGCATTCTTCATTGTAGTACGTAACATATAACGCTGAGTGTCCACCTTCTTCCATCCCTGGAACAAACAGCATTCTAAATCTGCTCTGGCAATCTGCTAGGACTCAATACACTTCACACCATAGTTTTATGTAATACACAATTACAAATTAATTAAAGATGTGCAACTTCTGCAGTACTCACATAAATTTTTCAGAAAGCCCCTCAGCTTCAAAGCTTTATGAACATCTCACTTATTTGTAGCCTAGCCAGAGCAACATAACACTGTTCCCTTTCTAAGCTGAGTACAGCAGAAAGGGCGGGCAATGATACCCAGAGCTAGAGCCTCTACTGGTGTACAGCAGTACACTTCCATTGACCTCAGTGGAACTCTGCAGACTTCCTCAGCTGAGGATATGGCCCATCGTGTGTACAGGAATTCACTTTGTGCAGGGAGGGTGTATGGAAAACAATTCCATTCGTGGTACAGGAAAACACCGGTGGGTGTTAAAGCAGCATGGATCTGCTTCACGGCCCCCACTAATGACGAATGATTTGGGAATAAAAACATTCTCCCCCCTTCCCCACTTTTATTCTAATTCTATGAAGTTTTCCCTGGCCTCTTTGAAAGATGAGGTCTTCATAGCTCTCGCAGGAAGCTCAGACCTTTGTCTGACAGCTGCACTGGTAGAGGATCCAAAAGATTATTTTTCCCCTCTCAGTACTGATCCAGGTACAGTAATGGTGTGGCAGATACAGCTGGCTAACTTGGGTTGAAAGCCAGTATCTCTTCCCCGCTCCCAAAACATGCACACACATACTCACTGTATCTTTGGCTAACTGGGGAGCTGACGTCATCTCCTACCCCATTGTATTTTTTCCCTAATACAAGCCCAGAGAATGACAAAACAAACCCACTATGTGAAGCATTGTTGCGGTAGCGGAGGGGTTGGGGAAGGAAAGCTCAGATTTTTCTCCAAAAACTTTTCAGACCTTGATTTTATAAATCCACAACAGCTCATATCTGAGGGGTTGCTGAGGACAAACATGTGGTTTTAAAAGAAATCCACAATTTCTTTATATCATTCTGGATTGAGAATTACAGTTACAGGCACTGTTGTGGAGCTCTGTTGATTCCTTGCAGGCAAAGTTGTCTGGGAGACAAATTAACTGAGGCTCCATTTTCTGAGCAGATTAATTATAAATAAAGCACATACCTGGTTTAAGTGATGCATCCAAGTATCCATTTCAAGTAGGGAAATGGGAAGGCAGAGGTATATGGAGTGAACATGAATGTAGTTTAAAAATTAGAGTCCATTTAAAAATCTTGCCTCATAATTGTATTTCTATGAACTCTGTATTTAATCAGTTGTGCAGTCAGGGGCTCCAGAGACATGGTTGTTTGAGAGATTATTTTTGCAAGCTGCTGAAAGCAGGAGGGTGGTTTTCCATTAAAACATACATCTGCTGGCTATTTGTAGAGGCTCCTTCCTCAACAGAAATACAGGCAATTATCATGGAGACAGGGACAGTTCAAGCAAATTCCCTGCCCCGCCCCCATCCCCAAAAAACAGTGTCGATTATGGGGACCTCCCCTCTTCCAGCTGCAACCTTGAGGTTCCATTTGCATCCTTATCTCCAATCTCTTAGCCATGCCAGCCGAGGGTAGTTGAAGGGAGTATAATCAATAGGCCTGATTCTCCAAAGCTTTGCATCTCCAGCAGCTATTTATAGTGGTGTGAAGTGAGTGAAAAATGCAGCCAGATCCAACTGGTAGCATTTTATACCCATTTTGCTCTTGTATAATGACCGCTCAAGGGTCTACGTCTCCACTGCCCACACCAATATGTCCAAAACTTTGGTTGATTTGTTTATACAGAGAATTTGGGGGAAGAGAGAATGGAGGTCTCCTCTTAAGCAGCAGTAGAGGAAACCTGTGCTGTGTCCCAGCCAGGACCATGACACCCTGAATCACTACAGGGATCCAGTTATTGCCCCCAGAGCTCTGTCAGCATGAAGCAGCTTCCACTACCCAGCACTGGAGCGATTTCAACTTGTTCCTAGTAACTAGGGCCCCCAAACACCTGGTAGCATCCTAGGGTTGTAGGTCTAGAGCTCCTCACCTGAGCCAGCGCTGTCCTGGGAGCTCCATTCAGAGGAAGATGGAATCTTACAGGGTATTTTTTTAATGAAAAAAATAGGATTGCATTGCCCAGCCCTTAGACTTCTTATTTCTTTTCTTTTATTTGTTTTAGAAATATATTGCATCCAGGGTTTCAGGCTCTCATGCGTATCATCCACCTCACCAGCTCAGTTCCCCTCCCCACCTTCAGAGTTCCAGTAGCACTGAGTCCTCATGCATAGTATGCTTATAACACTATGGATACATGAGGCTTAAATGCCATCTTCTCCAGATGTCCATATTACACCAAGACCTTTTTAGAGATTTTATTTGGGTTGGACCAAACACAATGGACCAGAAGGAAATAACCAAAGGAAGTCAATGACTGAGACAGGCCAAGGAGGCTAGAAGGAAGGGCATGGGAAAGACCAGGAAAGGGGAAATAGTAGGGGACTACAGAGAGAAAAATCAGAAGGGAGATTGCAGCAGGGGATGAGAGGCAGAAGGCTGGTGAGAATGGGTACTGGAAATCAGGGGGGGCAAAATGGACAGATGCTTTGAGCAGGGGGTTGGACTAGATGACCTCCTGAGGTCCCTTCCAACCCTGATATTCTATCATTCTATGATTATCTTATAATGCACCACAACCACACACTCCTATCATGCAACTGCCTTCCATCAACTTGAGGGAAGACCAGGATGCATCATGGGAGATGTAGTCCAAACAAGAAGCCTGGTCTATTGAGAAAAATGGGAATATGAGACAGCCAAATTACAACTCCCATGAGCCACCACAGCAGGATTTCTTAAGTGAAATATTTCAGTTTTCAAACAAAATATTTCATGTTTTTGCCAAAACCTCAAAATTTTCTATGGGAAAAAGTACATTTTCCAATCAGCTCTGCTACTGAAGTGTTGAGATTTTTTTATTTTTGTTTCTAGGAATCTATTTAATACATATAATCCCTCCCTTCCTCTTCAATTTTTTGAGGCCCCATAGTCCCCTCTCATCCACAGCCATCTTTATGGAGCCATATCTGCAGGCAGAAAGAACAGGCCAGGATGCCCCTTCACTGAGGTCATTCCAAGATTCAGTTGCTGAAGGCTTGAAAAAAACAGTGCACCTTTCACCTTCCCTGGAACCCAAGCCCATCCGATCTCAGTAGAAAAATGTGATGAATCTCACTCTGCATTCAGACTCCATGAGCAAATAGTCCCACTGGAGCGGTATTGAGAAGGAGACTACATAGCTTTAAACAGGTGCCACAAGCATTCTCCTTATTGTGACATGGCTGTCAAGGAGATAAAGTGCAAATTTTCTATATTCTGAATGCCGTATTACTGGGAGGTAGTGTGGTCTAGTGTCAACAACACTGGACCAGGACTCAGGAGATCTGGGTTTTATTCCCAGCTCTGCTGCTGGCCTGCTGGGCAGCTTTGGGCAAGTCACTTCATCTCTGTGCCTCAGTTATAATTTGTAAAGTGCTTGGAGCTCCTCAGCTGAAAAACACTATATAAGAGTTAGGTTTTATCATCTTACATATTATGCTACGATACAGAGATGGAAAAGACCTATTTGTTATTCAGTCCACCTCTCACTGGTCCCTTTCAGTACATATTCTGGTGCTTTGTCCACTCAAGTTTCAACAGCTCCAAGAAACAGGGCTTCCTCCACTTCCCATGGGAAATAATTCCCAAGCCTCAATGTCCCCTTTCTAAGGGCAGGTCTACACTACGGCAGGGATCGACGCTCTGAGATCGATCCACCGGCGGTCTAGTAAAGACCCGGCAAATCGACTGCAGATCACTCTCCAGCTGATCCCTGAACTCTACCCCCGACGAGAAGAGTAAGGTAAGTAGACGGGAGATTTTCTCCAGTTGACCCCCTGCAGTATAGACCTCACAGTAATTCGACCTAACGTACATCGACTCCAGATACGTTATTCACATAGCTGGAGTTGCGTAGCGACTTACCACGGTAGTATAGTCATCACCTTAGTTTCATCCTATTAGGGCTAGTTACACTATTCATCCCTCCCATGTTCCACACACAGAAATCCTTCTTCCTCCTTGGTGCTAATGGTCTTCAGATACCACTTTTGGGAGCTTATGCAGCTCAACCTTAGATCAATCTCTCCAACCCCCTGGATCATTTTCATTGCTCTTTTAAGAATTCCCTTACGTGTGCTAATAGCTTTACATCCATAGATCTCAAAGAGCTTTGAACTGAACACAACACTTCAGGGAAAGCAAGTAGGCCTGATTCTGATCCCACTTTAACCAGTTTTACACTCACATGATTTCAATTGAGTTCTGTTACTCCTGATTTACAACAGTCTAACCAAGAGAATGTTTCCTATTTGAAGTGGACTGTTCTACCTACCATAAAGGAAGACTGTGAGGTTTATTCTATATAAAGCACTTGGGGACTTTCTAGATAACAAGCGCTATATATGTCCAAATATTTTTATTATACATCGCATTTGGCTGCTGTGAAAGCAGTTGCAATATGATCAATTTACCATTTGGAATCTAGCCACAAGATTTTGTAGGTGGAGCTGATGGGCAGTCAGGGGGTGGAGGGGCAAAGGAACAGAAGACTCCTGCCAGTACAAACAGATTTTATAATTAATAGAAGTGACAAAGAAAATTATTAAAAGCAGATGCAAGGGAAATTAACCTATGTTTTAATGAAGCTACCCTTGCACATTTTCCCTAGGATGAAAGCCTCTCTTTAAGGGCAGTCAAGCTTTTTCAGAAACAATATAACTGTTTCACAGCGTGTAGAATAACCTTTCTCCTGACTTTTCCCCCCTTTCCATATGCCAGTCCCATTTGACAGAGCTGTGCAGACCACAGGGCTAATGTTTAGAACATAAAGAGAAATTCATCTGGCATGAAAGGAGGTTATCCACGGCTCTGTTTCCTGTGCCTTTCGCCCCAACCCCCCTATCTTAATATCAAATGTCTGCAGAGTTTTTAGAGGAGATTGGGGGTATATTATGATTAAGCTTTTTTATTATTACCTGAATTTCAGCCAAAAAAATAACTAACCACAATGTTCATAAAATGTAGTCCCAGATCCAATTCATACTGCTCACTGTGGCACTAAAACCGAAGTTAAAAGTAAAAGAAACATAATGTTTGTTAATGCACATGAGGTCTCTTTATTGCTTTGTACAGCCCAAGAAGGAATTTCCTGTGTGTGAAGCCAAATGCTGAGAGCTCAAAAATGTCCTCCCAGCTTTGTACAATGCAACAAATAGACCTGTTCAATATACTCATTTATTTTTAGACTAGAAAAAATGTGCTCTGTGTGTATAACAGAGAGGTGCATACGTTATGGAAAACTATCAGGATAAAAATCAGACATTAGGATTTAGGTAAATAGCCATACACAAAGAGACCTTGAAAGGACCCTTACAAGAACATCCTGTAGTAACCAAAATTCTGTTACCTGCTTTCATTTGTCAATAGCACAAGCAGAAGCACAAAAAGATAGATTTATATACTTTCTAAAATGCAGATTGATTTGATTGATTTTAACTGACTCAGTCTGGTAAATCTATATTTAGGAACTGCTACATCACAGTCAACAGTGTCAAGAGTCAGACCTATTGGAGCTCTTAGTACATGGTCTCCTGACATGACAGACTAATGGCTGGTTCAGAGCTGCTAGGATTTATCGTGTCAAGGGTTACTGAAAGGCTTTTTAGTTTTCACTTTCCTGACGTAACAGTCAGGCACACATCTGAACAGCTGATGTGTCAATACAGCTAACATCTTTATGATGGGGAGAGGAAGTTAGTACTCATGCAGAAATTGGTTTCCTAAATAAGATAATTTGTTCTTTTCCATTTTATTCAGCTGTTGAAACAAAGGCCCCATTCTACACACACTCACCCACAAGAGTAACTTTACACATATGAGTCAGCCTTATTGGATTCAAGGGGACAGCTCATGTGCATGATTGTTTACAGGATCAAAGATATAAACCCCTAAGCCATGCTTGGTGGGATAACTGAGCATGAGAGAGACCTGCGGGCAGTTTCCAGCCTTGAGACCTGATCCAGCCAAAGCAGACCACATACACAAAAGTCCAAGAGCTCCAAAGGACTTCTCCTCAGCTGGAAGGATAACAATGATAGATTGAAGGCCAGGGTGTGTGTTAGGAGGGAAAACCTGGAATTCATTTGGGTAGCAATAGGTACATGGCAGACCCACAGAGGAAAAATAAAGCCATTTGAGTTTTGAAAGTGCAGAGTGTGTCTGAAACTGAACCCACTAATATTTATTTTGTTTTAAAATCGACTTGTATGGGGTTTTGGTGGGTGGGGAATAAGGTTGGTTTTTGGTTTGTTTTACATGTCAGCCTGAAGTCTGTTATCAAGTTCTCTTCTATGCTAGTTTTGATATGCTCAAATTATACATGTGATTTGGGGCGGGCCAATGGTTCAACACTAAGCTGGCATATATACATTAAGAGCCTGATCCTGAAAGATGTACAGCACCTTCAACTCCCACGGAACATGAATGAAGTTGAAAAAGCTCAGCACCTAACAGGATAAAGCTCTAAAGGCCCAAGTCAGCTCCGATTGA
Source organism: Terrapene triunguis (assembly GCF_002925995.2). Lineage (NCBI taxonomy): Eukaryota > Metazoa > Chordata > Testudines > Emydidae > Terrapene > Terrapene triunguis. The sequence goes on from NW_020664471.1 coordinate 6,316,006, forward strand.
AATCAACAATGCCCCCAACAACAACTATGTAGGTGAAACCACGCTCTCAAATGAACTCACACAGGAAAATGATAAAAGACAAGAACACCCTGCCACCTGTAGGTGTACACTTTTCACAAAGCGATCACTCGCTAGGAAGACTTGAAAGCTCAAATGTTCAGGGAGTGTGAATATAATTGCCCCCCATTGTGGCCAAACTGAATTCTGCTAAAAAAATACAAACAGTTATTTAGAACTGTGTGCAAAATTGGTCAAGCTCTGTTCACTTATGAGGCTATAGATCATATACCTACAGATTCTCCAGCCACTAGCTGTGTCCTTTCATAATGCTAATTTCTTAATGAGCCAGAGGGTGGAAAGTTCAGGGATAGAAAGATCTAATTCTCTGTAGAGAGAATATTAGTGATATACATACAACTTTGTACACAGCATAGATTCTGAGACCAGAAGGGACCTTTATGATTATATAGTCTGGCCTCCTGTATATCACAGGCTTTCCCAAAATAAATAAGGGACGTACTAATCCAATCAAGCAAGAGAAGCAATGCTACATAACTTATTTGACAAATCACAACTAAGCAACAGAATTTAGAATAGTCATGATCAATCCACAAAGTAAAAAGCTTTCAAAGAGATACTGGTAAAATCCATTCAAGTTATAAATACATTTCCAAGTATTGCAATCTGCTGGCAGATTACTCCACAGTCAGAAAGAGGCTAAATTCTTTGGATACATTTCTTGCAGACTGTCCAGTGAGCTCTATCAGCTGGCTAGTTTACTGGAGATGGAGAGGGACAGGAAGGTGAGTAGATTCACATTGCAAGTAGAAGTGTAGTAGATTTGTTTGCAAGGGCTCATGCAAATTTTTTCAGTTGGGATCTTTGTAAAGTCACACACTCCTCTCTGTGTTTTGCCTTGAGGTATGTGTTCAAATGACCCCAAAATCTCAAAGCAAATACTAATTTGAAACCTCCAAATGTCAAGCTGATTGTGTTATCTGAAACAGGGGGAGTTTCAGGTTCCCCTTTGATCACTGAGATCTAGAATGTATTCTCCCCTAAATTAACATAAATGAATGGGCAAGATACTAGGAGGAAGAGATTGACTTGCTCAGCTCAAAATCCACCTCAAAAAGTTTAGAGATTTATCTAAAATACCTGACCCTCTTGCAGCTGCTCATCTGGAGTTGGAAATCTCAAGGAGTGGTGTCTCAAGAAATTTCCAGCAATTCTGACTTTGCCCTGGTAGCAAGCTAGAAAAACATTGACTAAAGCGGTGTCTACACTAGCACTTTTGTCGGCAAAACTTTTGTCGGTCAAGGGTGTGAAAAAAATACCCCCTGACCAACATAAGTTTCACTGACAAAAGCACCAGTGTGGACAGCGCTGTGTCGGTGGGAGACGCTCTCCGACATAGCTACCGCACTCGTTGGATGTGGTTTAATTATGCTGACAGGAGAGCTCTCTCCTGTTGGCATAGAGCGGCTACACAGGAGACCTTACAGCGGCGCAGCTGCAGCAGTACAGCTTTGCCACTGTAAGGTCCATAGTGTAGACACAGCCTAAATGAGCAGGGTTTTCCCAAGGCTAAGGCATTGGAGTGGAAGTGAGGAGAGAGGTTTTATTCCCAGTCCCATAATTATCTCTGTACGGCCTTGGGCATGACATTTAACCTTTCCCTGCTTCCATTCATAAAACAGGTATAATGATACACCTCTACCCCGATATAACGCTGTCCTCGGGAGCCAAAAAGTCTTCCTGCGTTATAGGTGAAACCGCGTTATATCGAATTTGCTTTGATCCGCCGGAGTGCACAGCCCCGCCCCCTAGAGCGCTGCTTTACCGCATTATATCCGAATTCATGTTATATCGGGCCGCATTATATCGGGGTAGAGGTGTAGTTACCCACTTCTATAAAGCAATTTGAGATCCTCAGACAAAAAGCACCAAGTTTTCCATCTGTTATATATATTATATCACAGAACCTAAAAAGTGTTTAGTTCAAAAAAGCATGAGTAAAGACTCAAATCACTTCATTTTACCCAAACTAGCTCCCTTATCCCTAGGGAACATATTCTAGATATTCATTTATTTTCCCCCAAAGTTAACACTACATGTGCACTTGAAATGGTATTTGCATCTTTTAACCTCCATCTGTGTCATTTACAAGAGTTTTGATAACACTGCTGCAAGCTTCCACTCCCATCCCCATGGAAACTGGCATTGAACTGCCAAAAACGGGATAGGGTGCTTTAAACTAATCACTGTTTCAAAACAGGAAGGCTCTTTTTTTTAAGATCCGTTTCCATGGGATCGGAAGCATTGCCAGCCTCCCAATTGTTTGAAATCTTGTCAATTGCACAGGCACAGGCTGAGCCCTTGCAAATGCCATTTTTCCACCACGTTTCTAAAGAAGTTAGAGATTGTGGGCCCGATTCTTCTCTCATGTACATGGGTGTAAATCAGAAATAACTCAGCTGAAGTCAATATTACACCAGTGTAAAATCAGCATTAGAAGAGAATCAGACCGTATGTGTTGACTTTGGAGGAAGATTTTTTTTTTTTAATGGAGGGAGGAAAAGAGAGAAGGGATTATTACCTTCACTTACAACTTTTTCCCAACATTGTTATAAAAGCAAGAAATACAGATCATTCAGTAGCCTTATTATGTATTTAAAGGCAAGAGCCAGGAATCTGAAACAAGGTACCCATGCTGTGCACCTACCCGTATAACAACTTGCCTGGTCAATGCATATCTACAGGAATAATAGGAGGGTGCTAGTTATTTCCAGCAAATAAAGGAGGGACTGGGAGTTGGGAGATTGGGGCTTGATTCATGAATCTGACACTGACCTGAAGAAGAGCTCTGTATAAAGTCAAAAAGCTTGTCTGTTTCACCAACAGAAGTTGGTCCAATAAAAGATATCACCTCATCCACCTTGTCTCACTGACTTGTTTTGTGAAGTATTAGTATTCGGGAAAGTTACTTAACCCATCTGTTACTCAGTTTCCCCATCTGCTAAAGAAAAATAATAGTTGTATTGCTTACTTCATATGAAATCCTCAGATTGGAAGTGCAAAGTATTATTCTTGTGCAATGCATGTTACCTCATGAGGTAAGAAGTTCTACCAAATCTGAGGGGATATTTTGATGTACAATTCCTTCGACGAACACTTCAGGCCAAGTCCTCACTCAATTTTTAGTTCAGCTCTTACATAAGGAAAATTCCCTAGCAGAGAATATTCCCTGCAAAATGACTTCAGGTCTTGGCATGGGCGGTGGGTCAACACGTCATTGGGGAAGGCTAGTCCCTGGCCTGTCCCCCTCTGCCTGAGGCCCTGCCCCTTCCTTTCCACTCCCCCCCTCCAGAGACCGGCGCACACACACACACCCCGCATGATCAGAGCACTCTCATCCCAGCGCACCAAGCGGGCGGCGCAGCCAGAGCACCCCCAGCCCTGGAGCGCTGGGCAGGCAGCAAGGCCAGAGGGCTCTCAGCCCTGGAGCGCTGGGCAGGTGGCATGGTCCTAGCGCTGGGTGAAGGGGTGGCAAGGTGTGGTCCCAGCCCCAGCACCCTCAGCCACGGGACTTGGGCGCACCAGCCTCAGCCTGCCTTCCCCCCATCCTCTTGGCCACAGAAGAGTGGGAAGGGAACTGGAAGCAGGCAGGAGGGGATTTGGGGCGCAGTGTGGGTGGGGCCACACCAGGCTGTTTGGGGAGGCACAACCTTCCCCTGCCTATGCTACCCGCATGGGTCTTGGCCTTTTCTTTTGGTATTAAACAGCTAGACATAGTTCTCTTATGGTATTTCAAGCAGCCACATTAAGATGATATGCAGTAGCCTATATAGGAGTATACAATTGCCTCTAATCTTTTCAGAACATCAGGTTCTGTGTACCTGTAATTACTCAAACTGCTAACAAGACAACCAAACATGACCACAACTATGCATGTAAATTCAGATTGTTCCCAAATGTAAGCAGCATAAGGAAAATCTAACTTTGCTGCAATATTTGATAAGGAAAATATTACAGTGATAAATACAAATTACAGTGATAAGTACGAATTAAAAGATTAACCTGAATAAATATTTATTCATTTGGATCCTTCATTCTCACAATGATGGTTATTTCAATACATGATGTTGCTGTTAAAACAAGTGATGACTCATAAATATATGAAAATGTAACTAAGTATATGAGCTTCCCACCACAAGTCTGCACTGTCTTTATTGCAATGCCTGAAGGAGAAGGAGGTTTGAAAATAATAAAACTGCTGACAAGCTGCAGGTTATGGGGATTGATTCCTTCCTGAAGGAAACTCAGAAGGAAAAAATTAGAGCTCTGCACGTGTAATCCACTGGTCAGTGGGTCTTACATGTCCCTTCTATGCCCAATCCACAGAGCGGATGTGAGCCAATTACTGCTCTCAGCTTGAAAGGCCAGCTGCATAGCTCAAGCTGCCAAATTCACATCTTAAACTGGGGTGGTTCCTGATTTTGGCCAAAATGGCAGCCATCAGAACCCTGGCTAAAAAGCAAGGGAGAAGCAGAGAATTTGGGGCCAAATGATTTAGGGTCCAAATAAACAGGATGCTGAGAGTTTCGCAAGAGGATGAGCACCCTCAACTTCCACTGTTGTCAACTGGAGCATCACCTCACAGAATCAGACATAGGAGTTCATGAGGGGATGTGGTAGTTACAGGCTTGATATTCAGAAGTGTTGAGCACCTGCAACTCCAGTTGAGATTACTAGGCACTGCGGTACCTTAGAAAAGAAAACCACAGACCCACATGTTTTCTAATAGGGGATGTCTACACTGCAGAAAAAGGTGTAACTCTTGTTAGCTAACCTGTGTGAGCTAACTCAGGTTAAAATAGCAGTGAAGACACTGCAACTCTGCTTTTAACTTGAGTTAACAGCTCAAGTTTAACCAGAAGTTGAACTTGAGCTGCTAACCCAAGTTAAAAGCTGAGTTGCTCTGTCTTCACTGCTATTTTAACCTACATTAGCAATATGCCTTTTCTTTTCCAGTATAAACATACCCCCAGTGAGAAATCATTTCACAAGCCTCACCTACAGTAGGAAGTGGATCTGTGTTTGACAACAAGTGTCAAATATGGCTCCCATCTGATCCCCTCACAACAACAGGCATTGAAAGTAGTTTGTTCTCCAAGTATAAACATGGTTAGACTCAAAAAGCTGTTGCATGAAAGTTGAGTCTTATTAGGACTAAGATGTTAGAAAAGAGGTTGACCATGGTATTTTACAATGGGTAAGAAACAATAAGTTAAAAATTCTGAGAAGCTATATTTAGGGTGAGTGAATAATGACTAGTCACTCTCTTCCCCAGCCCGTGCTCTTCTCCCATCCTCTCTTCTAGGCCTTCTTTCACATGTCCCAACTCTGCTTGGAACTTCCTTCCTGACCCAATCCACCATGCCTCCACCCCTATGCCTACATGTCCCTGCTTACAGTATTCCATATAGATGGTCCATTCACCTTGGCTCAGGCTAGAAAAAGCATTAACAAAATTAGACACCAGAAAATCTTACCCAAAACAAAATCCCACACAGAAATCCTGGAAGTGAGTGAAACATATTGAATGCCACTGTTTAATCACACTGCATTTTGTGGCCTCTCATCTCTAACCTTGCCTTCAGATGTTGTCGGTTTACATGACAAGCTCTTTAGGGCAGGGGCTTGTTTGTAAGGTGCTATACACACCATTTCTGATATATAAATAATAAATGGCTGGAAGAATAGCCTCCTTGCACCTCCCCTAACAGTTAGATTAACTGGTAAACAAAATGCAAATATAGACAATTTTATCTCGGGCCATATTAAAAAATGGGTCAGTACTGGAGTCCTTACCCTTCTTTTGAGTTGTCCTTCTGGTAAAAATCATATTGACTTCAATGAGACTTTTGCTCCAGGATTTGGCCCCATAGGACTATCTCTTTACAATTGACATTGTTCGTCTGTATCCTCTCAGCAAGGATTCTGGCATCTAGTTGCAGAAGTCACTTTTCTGGGCCTCTTTGATGTGGGTCTTTTTGTACAATGTGAGAAATATTTGACATTGTTTTTTATTAACCAGTAATCAATATACATCAATGTCTTAGGGCTGGTCTACACTGGGGGGGAGGGATCGATCCAAGATACGCAACTTCAGCTATGCGAATAGCGTAGCTGAAGTCGAAGTATCTTGGATCGAATTACCTGGGGTCCACACAGCGCGGGATCGACGGCTGCGGCTCCCCCGTCGACTGCGCTACCGCCGCTCGCTCTGGTGGAGTTCCGGAGTTGACGGTGAGCGCATTCGGGGATCAATATATCGCGTCTTAACGAGACACGATATATCGATCCCGGATAAATCGATTGCTACCCGCCAATATGGCGGGTAGTGAAGACGTACCCTTGCTCACCTGTTCTTTCTAGGAGACAGTTTCTGTCATTCCCGTTGACTTGAATGGGAGCCTCTTACACACCTCTGAGAGTTTGTCCTTCCTGAGTGTGGTATTTTGTTTTGTTTTTCTTCTCCAAAAACCAAATAATAAAAAAAAAGACACACTGGGGAAAATAAGTTGTAACTAAATAACAAAAAAAAACGGGCTGTTTTGGGCCATGTTTCATGTCCACATAAAGAAGAAATTGGATGAATAGTGAAAAGGAAAGGATCTCTATAATTGGAATCCTGCTGTTTTATGCAGGCCTGCACATCTGGAAAGGGGGGGAATAAGAAACAGAGAAGTAGAAAATGCTCAAGTCGTCTCACTGGAGAAAACTGTGGAGTCAGGAAAGCGCATTGTCTGGTTTCTTAAGTTACACAGAAAGTGAGCACTCAGCAAAGAAAAAGCACAGCAACGCCACCTTTCTCACCAAGTCCCCTCCAGTTCAGAAACCATCTTAACTCTTTTAAGCTGTCCCTCAACCTCCTATGTTAGTTACTTTCTATAGAGGTATATGCTGCTCTTCTTCTCTACCAACCCCAACAAAAACAACAGCAGCACTTCTGTGGCAAGGCAGCTTTCTTCCAGCCAACCTGCTAGTTACAGATTAATAGGAATAGATCTGAGATTACAGAGCAAGCCAGAAAGACAAACACACTCATTCACCTGTTTGATAAAGAAGTGCATTTGTTTTTTGTTAAAGAATCTATTAATGCTTTTGCTAACATGGACATTGAAAAACAAGTTATGGAGGTTTCGTTAGTAAGAAACAAATCCTGTCCCTTGGCACGGACCATAGAGGACCCTGGCCCAGCACAGCCACTATGATGTCATGGGGAAAGGATTTGGAGACCTCACCCAAGTGGTCTGCACCCACTGGGCTTTGGAACTCTATGGGGGCTTCTACTTTATCTCAGCCCTCAGGTAACTTGGGGAACAGGAGCAGAGCTGGTTTATCTGCAGTTATGCAGATCACTACCTATTCTCCCCCCGTGAATGGGTAGTGCACCAGCCCTGAGGCTGCATCTCTACTGCCCCTCCACAGTCTGTGTAGGACTTCTTCCCTCTTCTACCTCTCCAAAGAGTCCTCAGCACAGCCAAGCCACCTGGTAGTGGAGTCCAAGACAAAGGCAACAGATACAGTCTGTAGAATATATACCACTGTAGATCAGGAACAAGTTATAAGAGAGCACTGGCATTCTAAACAAAGAGGTTACAGTATGTTGGACCTACACTGTAAGGAAGTATTGTATACCCCCAGCACTATTATTCTTATTACCATTATTTTGTCATCCCAGTCTTATTCAGCGACGCAGTTACAGCCTCAAATTCCATTACACAGAGTAATTATGTTCAATCTTCAATGTAAAAAACTGAATTAGCTCTCAAGTTACATTACAGAAAGCAAGTCATTCTTAGAAGTTTCTCAACTGAATCGCAGGCAATTAAAACATCTAAGAGTATTCCAGTTAATTTTCTTTAACAGGAGGAAGTCTTGGAGGTATGGTCCGTCACAAGCTGGTTCTAATGGCAATATAGCACAGGAGTGACAAAGTCCTATCAATGGGCCAAATGCAACCCATGCAATGCTATCATGAAGCATGCAACTTTTCTCATTAATACAGGGAGCCCCCAGCATAGGAGACTTAACCTTATTCTGAGCACAAGGCTGCTTGGGTCATGATAGAGCATTGCTGGGACCCATAGTGTCCCCGGGCTGCACCCCTATGGCTACGTCGACACTGCACACTCCTTATGGCAGCATGGTGAGTACATACACTGCAGCCCCCCCTCCCCCAGAACAGGTGTAAATAACAATATATAGACGTGAGGCACTGCTTAGGTGAGCAGACTAAATACACACCTGAACCATTAGGATATGTACCCTACATGGCTCTCTACATGCCCAAACAGTGCCTCCCATATCTACACTACTCTTTTTAGCAGTGTAGTGTCCTACTGCCTCCTTGAAGGGAAAGGCTCTGGCAATGGGGAAGGGCTCCCACAGAGGGAGGAAGCGACAAAAGGCTCTGGCAGCTCCCCTCTGCCTCCCCACAGACGGAGCCTTTCACTGCCACGTGTAGCTACATGCTGCAGTGTGGACACAGTCTCCTTTTCACTGCAGTGTGTAGCTACACATACCCCTACATGCCGCCAGCACCGGGGTGTGCAGTATAGTCGTACCCTATAATGAAGATGAGGGGAAAAGTTAGGTGTCTCCCTCAGTGGTCAACTGGGTAAAGTCTAGGCACCCCGAATAGAGAACATAGACCTTTTAACCAAATCATCTCTCCATCACTAATGCCACTGCAGCAGTACATTTATCAATTCAATACTGGGAGATTTTGCAACTAGGAACCCTTTTGGAGCCTGACGTTTTTTCGTATCTGTGTTACAATTGCCGATCCATCAGCCTCTTTGGTGCGGCAGGAATCGCAGTAATTCTGATGGTACAGCCCTGCCATCAGCACCATAAAATGAGAAAAAATAAACCCTGTTCTACCTGACTGTTTTAAATACATGTCGAGAACAAGATAGCTTGGAAACATGGTGTGTGGCTTGGCTTGGGATTTGAGCTAGGTTTTGATTTCTTCCCCTCCCTACCCCCTCTTCTGATTAATGGCATACTTGAGAACAAAATGCAGGTTCCAATATGAAAACAAAAACTTTGCTTTGCATTAATGTTTGCTCAGGCAGGACTGACTCACTCGCTTATTTTGCTACACTGGCTAAGCTGGGTGCTGTCAACATAAAAATATAAAGTGACTTTGCGCAACCCTGGCAGGCCAACTAGACAAAACATTCTTTGTGTTCTATGGAACCCAGAACACTACATACAATAAATATTTGAGTTGAAGGTGTGGGGCTGATACGCTTGTATCCACTATCGCTATTTTATCCTGCTGGTTTTGCTAGTTTACAACCTCCCTCGTGGTATGGTAAAGTCATCCAGACAATTGCTTGGCAAGCTGCAGTGCAAAGCATTACCCTGCTCCATAACATACACATTGCATCAGATGATTGCCACCTCAGACACTCTGATAAAAATGTCACTACATTTTTAGTAGCTGAAGTAGAATATGTAATGCCTTACAGTGGCTTCCCGGACTCTCTTTGAATTCCAATACCCATTACCGTCACCTTTAACTCCACCTGGGGGAGGGGCTTACCATTCAGAAAGCAGCACACTCCTCTTGTTTGGAAATTAAGGGCCAGATTCTGCCACACATGGTTATGTTGAGTAGTACATTACTGAAATGGTCCTTTACTACCAGTAGAATAAGGTACTACTCAACATAAGTAAGAGTGGCAGAATCTGGCCCTCCATTAAAAGCTTAGAGGAACTAATTCTCTTATGTAGTATAGAACAAAGTTAAATATTAATTAGATTCTGCCACTGTGACTCAAGTCGAGTTGTACTTTACTCCAAGAGTACTCCAGGTGTGAGCTGTATGGGGTTAACTGAGAAGTAAAGTACTTTTTCATGTGAGTAATGCTGACAGAATTTGCCCACATGATTTAATCCTATTTTTTTTTTAACTATCACACAAAATTGTCTCCCATCATGTCAATCTTGCTACCATTCAATTAGATGTCAGGAACAGCCAAAGAGCTTCAAAATCTGCCTCTTCTCATTCATGCCTGTGCAAATTATAAACATTACTGAAATCTTACTGGGAACTAAATACTGAACAATGGTATGTTATAACACATCCAAATATAAACTAATAATGCTTTTGGCTTTCTAGCACTCATCTATCCCCAAAACAGTCCAAACACAAGTCTTTAAGTAACAAAATGTTATTTAATCTCCTTTTGCAGTTTGTGCAATGTGCAGTTTCATCACAAAATATAACAGTTTTCTAAGAATCAAGAACATGTGGGCATCTGAATCAGATGCTTAGAATTTTCATCCACAGTGCACAGGATGTTCCAAGTATAACTCGCATGGATCTGAACCCTTAGAAGGCAAGCAAACACTGCCAAGCAAACGTACTCTTGGACTGACATGTACCACAATGGGTGCATCTACACAGTGAGCGGCAGCTCATGGAGTGAGTGTCAGAATCCAGGTCAACAGACTTGGGCTTGTGGAGCTCGTGCTACCGTATTAAATATAGCTGTGTAGACACAGCAGCTAGGGCTGAAGCTCAGGCTCCGCAGTCTACCAGCTAAATCTGCTCAGCTATATTTAATGCGGTGGTCTGAGCCCCGTGAGTGCGAGTTTATTGACCCAAGCTCTGAGGCTCGCTGCCATAGGCTGCAATTTGCTGTGTTGCTGTATCCACGTAGTCCTTACCCAGCAAGCCTCACACTGACTTGGTTGAATTTAGTTTGAATAAGGACATAGAAATTGCCCCTGTTAAGGACGAGTGAATCCATCAAGTTAAAAGTGAAACCAAAGCTTGGGCCGAAACTCAAACATTTTTGGAAATTCAAATAATTTGGTTAACTTGGGGGATTCATTTATTCTTTTACTTCGAGTCTCTGCCCATTCCAGTTCCCACTTGGAAAGAAACAACTGCTATGAATTCTGAGCTAGACAGTAGCCCAGAGCATGAAAAAAATTAACAAGATTTTAAGTGTAATTAACCATTAGAATAATTTGCCTGGGCACATAATGGATTCTCCATCGCTTGAACTCTTTAAATCAAGGCTGAATATGTTTTTAAGAGACATATATGCTATAGCTCAAATGGACATTATAGGCTTTTTGCATAATTACTGGGTGAAGTTCTATGCCCTCAGTAAGTAGGAGGTCAAACTTGATGATCGTAGTAGTGCCCTGTAGCCTTAAAATCTGTAAATTTGAAAGAGGAATTGGACATTTATATGTGTAACAAGAATATCTGGAGTTACAACACTTAACGTTAACCAAAAGAGTTTTGGAAGGCAGATAAAACCATGTTTCAGAACTCGAGCCAAACTCTATCTATTATAGATTAGGAGGAGACCTTATAGGGGGCTAATAACTCCATGTCTGCCCTCTGTGGGGACTGTTTACTTTCTTCTGAAATGTCTGGTGCTGTCCCTGTCAGAAACAGGGTACTGGTCAAGTTGCAACGCAGGTATGATCTAATATGGCAATTCCTATGGGCAGTCACACAGGGACACAAGACCTCCTGCCCCCAATAGCAACCTCTGCATAAGCCCCCTGAACCTTGAGTGTGGTGCCCAGGGTGAGAGGTGCCGCACACCCACTTACTGCCAGCACAGCAAATTGTGGTGTTTAGATGCTGCATGTGATTATTAGAACTGGGAGCACTGGCTGTTGGGAGTCTGAAAGGACAGGAAACAGGAAGGAGGGGGGAGGAGTTGAGGAGGCTGGGAGAGTTACAGAGTGTGCAGCTACAGCTTGGAAAAGAGACTTCCACTGTAAATAAAGTTCCGTTGAAGTTGTTAATACTTTGCTTGGTGGATACAACATTTTGGCAACGAGGATGGATCTTCTGCCTCTGAACCCACCTGCACCCTTTCTGCAAAGCCCAGGTGAGCCTCCAATTGCTTTTACTGCCTGGATCCATATGTTTGAGACTTATCTGCTTGCAGTCAGTACTACAGAGATTTCTGAAGTAAGAAAGCGTGCTCTGCTGATCCACTGCCTTGGAGCAGAAGGGCAGCGTATATTCTACACTTTTCCCCTTGCAGATGATAAATATGAGACTGCACTTACTGCATTAACGAACTTTTTTGTGCCAAAAGTGAATGTAGTAGCTAATCGCTACAGATTTCGCCAGCGTGAGCAGAAACCAGGGGAGACTATAATGCAGTATATGGCTTCCCTGAGGAGTCTGATTGTAACTTGTGACTTTGGGAATATGGCAGATGAGATGATTACAGACCAGCTCATTGAGAAAACAACAATGCTTCATGTAAGAGAACGCTTACTTCTAGAACCACAACTTACACTAGAAAAAGCAATAACCATTGCTACTCAGATTGAGTCAGCTATAGCTGAAACCAAAATAATGAGCCAGGGTACAGGAGGCCCAGTCCAGGCTGTGACTCCTTTGCAGAAAAGTTCACTATCACTGCAGACAAACAATTGCAAAAGGAAAACTAATGAAAAGCCACTGAATCAGTGAATGCAAAATACAGTAAAAGCATGCTTTCGCTGTGGATCCCCACAACATCTTGCAAGCTACACAGGATGTCCAGCAAAAGTAGCTCAGTGCAATCATTGCAAAAAGATTGGGCATTTTGCTAAAGTATGTCGCAGTAGCCAGTTCAATCAACAGGTGCATGCAGTTACAATACCAGATGTTACTGTGCTGAGTGTAGACAAAATCACAACTGCACATATTCCAGAACAGATAAAGTGCACTGTAAATGTTTCTGCCATACCCTCAGGCAAATCACACTCTATTCAGCTAATGTTGGACACTGGCTCAGCAGTATCTATAGATTCCATCTATTTGCATTACTTTCAAGATTTGCCTCTTACTGAACCCAAACTTCACTTGGTATGCTATTTGAAAAACCATATTCCAGTACATGGCTGCTTGCCAGCAATAGTTACTTTTGGTGATCGCTGTGTAACTGCGGAATTCTACATTGTTCACAAAGGCACTCCTATCCTTGGCAGAGATTTATTAGCTGCTTTAAATCTCAGGGTAGTTAATGGACGAATTGATCTTCCTCAGCAAAGCACTCTTGCAGTACACACACCAGTTTCAGCTGGGACCCAACTCCAGGTTGAGGAGAAACTCGGCTGTGCTTATGGGTTTCTGCATAAAGTTAAAATGCGGAATAATGTGTTGCCTGTACGACAGAAATTATGGCGCTTACCATTTTCAGTCAGGGAAGCTGTTTCAGAGGAACTTAGAAAACTTGTTCAAAAGGACATTATTGAAGAGATTAACTCCTCAGAATGGGTTTCACCTATAGTAGTGACGCAGAAGAAGGGTGGAGACATTCGCCTTTGTGTGGACTTAAGGGAGCCAAATAAAGCTATTGTGATTGACAGCCATCCTCTTCCTCACATAGAGGAAGTATTTGCAGAACTCCGTGGAGCAAAGATGTTTTCTACTCTTGATTTGCAGAGCGCATACCACCAGGTTATGTTGCATGAAGATAGCAGAGACCTCACAGCATTTATTACACATGAGGGACTATTTCATTTTAAACGTGTTCCATACGGTCTCGCATCAGCCCCAAGTGCCTTCCAAAAAATTATGTCATTGATTCTGAAGAATCAACATGGAGTTCAGTGCTATTTGGATGATATTATTGTGTTTGGAAATACTACTGAGGAGCATGACAATAACCTGCAGTCTGTACTAAACTGCATCAGCAAAGCAGGCCTCAAGCTCAATAGGTCCAAATGCAAATTTAGACAAACTGAACTCTCCTTTCTGGGGCATACAATTTCACAGGCTGGACTAAAACCTGATCCAGATCATATCCTGGCAATTTCAAATGCTCCTCCTCCAACAGATTTGCAAACCTTACGTTCCTTCTTGGGTCTTACCTCCTGGTATGCAAAATTCATTCCCAATTATGCTTCTGTCATTGAACCGTTATGAGAATTACTACGGAGAAGTTCAACCTTAGTGTGGACAACGGATGCACAAGTTAGTTTCGAAAGGGTGAAAGACTTGATTGTACATAGTCCAGTACTTGCATTATTCAGTCCCGCATTGCCCACAATTGTAACTACTGATGCTTCTGATTATGGACTTGGGGCTGTCCTCACACAACTTCATGAGGACAACACAGAGAGGACTGTTGCATTTGCTTCAAGGACACTAAGTAATGCTGAGAGAAAATATTCTACAGTTGAAAAAGAAGCACTTGCTTGTATCTGGGCTACTGAAAAATGGAGAACTTACCTGTGGGGCCGCACGTTCAAGTTGCGCACAGACCACAGCCCTTTGACGACGTTGCTCACCACGAAAGGACTGGGAAGAGCAGGATATCGTATTGCTAGATGATCTGCAAGACTACTTTCTTTCAATTATGAACTGGAATATAAGCCTGGAAACAAAAATGTGGTAGCTGATTGCCTTTCTCACCTGCCTTTGCCTTCACCAGATGGTCCACCGGAGGATGAAGATGTAGTAGTTGCGCTTATTACAAGCACTCTTACTGCAGTTACAAGCGAAAAATTTCAAGCTGCTTGTTCAGCGTGTCCAATTCAACAAAAATTACGGGAATTTCTGACAAAGAGATGGCCCAGTAACCCTAAAAATCTTGACCCAGTTTTGCTGCCTTATTTTCGAGTTCGGGATGAACTTTCTTTGCTCGATGGCTGTGTGCTACGAGGTACACACCGGCTACTTGTGCCAGAAGAATTACAGTCAAAACTCATACACCTGGCACACGATACTCATCAAGGAATTGTCAGAACCAAACAACAACTACGGGATCTGTATTGGTGGCAAGGGATGGACTCTCAAACTGAAGCACTCATAAAATCCTGTGTCACTTGCCAAATGCATGATAAGACAGCAGTGACATGTACCCCTCCATTACAGCCTGTTCCTCTTCCTGAATCTGCATGGGAAAAAGTGGCGCTTGACATTGTAGGAGCCTTTGATACTGCTCCACTTGACTGTCGTTATGCCATCACTTTAATTGACTTTTTCAGCAAATGGCCTGAGGTGGCGTTTACATCGCAAATTTCTTCTGCTACAGTAATTAAGTTCCTCTCTTCAGTTTTTAGCCAGGAAGGTAACCCCAAAGAACTGGTTTCAGATAATGGTAGTCAATTTACTTCCCTGGAGTTTGAAACTTTTCTAGCAGAGAGGAACATTTTACACAGGAGGTCATCCCTATGTTACCCTCAAGCCAATGGGGAAATCGAACGGTTTAACAGAAGTTTGAAAGAGAGTTTGCAAACGGCTAAACTGGAAGGGCGACTGTGGATACCCTTCACTACTGATTTCTTGCAAGCATACCGGGCTACATGACATGCCACAACGCAAAGATCACCCGCAGAGTTACTTCATGGGAAACAGATGACTACTAAACTGAACATTGCTGGATTGTTAAAGGCACGACCTGATGCCCCACACAAGGATGATGTGAGAAAGACAGTTGAACAGAACCAAGCAAAGTCTAAGGCTTTCACAGACAAACGGCGGGGTGCTAAGGAACCAAAGTTTGAGTGTGGTTCCTTTGTTAGAATATGAAAACCTGGAATCTTACGCAAAGGGGACCATAAATTCACAGCTCCTCTTAAAATCATAGAGAAGAATGGACCTTACACCTATCGACTTTCTGATGGGCGGGTACGGAATGCTTCTTATCTTGCACCTGCCTATGCACCAAGAGGAGATTATGCCAACGCCCAGTCTGCATTGGATGACTTCACTGTAGAACCAACACAACAAGACATTGCACTGGAACCAGGGCTTGAGAGACAGCCTGTCAGACTCAGACGACCACCTGCCTGGACTAAAGACTATGTTATGTAGTATCTACAGTGTTTTCAGTGTAATATTCCTGCCAACAGTATAGTGTCTTGTTTCATATTTGTTCCTGTGGTTAGAACAACAATGTTTATTTTAATTTGGAAAGTTTCTTAAGAGAGGAGGGAATGTAGTGTTTAGATGCTGCATGTGATTATTAGAACTGGGAGCACTGGCTGTTGGGAGTCTGAAAGGACAGGAAACAGGAAGGAGGGGGGAGGAGTTGAGGAGGCTGGGAGAGTTACAGAGTGTGCAGCTACAGCTTGGAAAAGAGACTTCCACTGTAAATAAAGTTCCGTTGAAGTTGTTAATACTTTGCTTGGTGGATACAACACAAATGCTTGGAGCCTTGGCTCTGTTCCCCATCTCCAATATTTACAGCATGCCAACCACCAGAGCCAAACCACTGCGGGAGGCAGAGGGGGCATTAATTTGTTGGTATAACCCACCAGCAAATTACTATGCCCCTGGTACAAGTAAAATGTGCAGTGGGCCCTGTCCTCAGGATACAATCGAGCCCTCCATTTGGCTGCTGACGTTCACACATCCCCACTGCAGCATCCAAAGGGTTAAAGGATGCTGTACTTTTAAGTCCCCCATACAAGTGTGTATTTCTTGATAGTTACAAATAAAAAGACTTGTCTCAGAATAAGAAGACTAAGACAGTTCTCCCCACCACCATCACCAGCAGCAGCTCCCAGAGACACACATGGCTCCAGCATTTCTGCAAGCATGGAATGACCCAAATTCCAATCTGTTTGGCTCCCTCAAAGATACAGCCTGGACTAGACAAATGAGGATGGGATTAAGAGTCAGAACCTCCTGAGATTTAATCCCAGCTCTTTTGACCTGATTCGCTGCAACATCAGGCAACTCACTGTTTCAAGCATGTTGAGGATTAATGATTCTATAGAGCTACTGTAAGAAGTGTGAAGCATTACTATGGTTCTAAGAGCAGCATGTTAATTACACAGAGAACCAATGAGTATGTCTACACTACATCTGGGAGTGAGCTTCCCAGCCCAGGTCCACAGACTTTGTTACCAGGGTTCAGGGTACAATAACTAAAAATAACTGTGTGTAAGTTGTGACTCAGACTGGAGCTCAGGCTCTCAAGCGTTACTAAACAGTGCAAATTCTTCTAACATGTAGTACCATATTACAGAATAATTATCATAGCTCCTTAGTCAGGCTTCCTGGAACTAAGCTAGTAGATTCTGTCCATTTTAAAGCAAACTTTGTCTTTCAGTACCTGGTTCTTTTATTTTGCCAGGGCTAATATATATCAATTTGGATGAGTCACTGAATGTGGGTCCCTTATTTCCAGAGCTGGCCTTATAAATGTGCAGGGTCCCAGCTTCTGAGAAGGTTATCAGTGGTCTTCTACTCAAGAAGAAGAACACAAGAAACAGCCATACTGGGTCAGACCAAAGGTTGATCTAGCCCAGTATCCTGTCTTCCAACAGTGGCCAATGCCAAGTGCTTCAGAGGGAATGAACAGAAGAAGAAGAGCTCTATGTAAGCTCAAAAGCTTGTCTCTCACCAACAGAAGTTGGTCCAATAAAAGATATTACCTCACCAACCTTCCCTCTCTAATATCCTGGGACGAACAAGGCTACTACACCACTGTATTCTACTCAAGGAAGACTGCTGGAGTGCAGTATCTTTCAGTGTTTCATTCCCCCTCCCCCGCCGCCCCACCTAAATGCCAGTGAGGTGATCAAGATCACAGGGTTTGTAAGTACAATGCCAACACTCTACACTGTACCGACTGGGTTTCAGGAATCCAAGAAGAGTTCATGAGTCCCAATACTTATTTACACCAGTGAAGAAAATCACAAAGATTTATTAACTATATATTTGTATTGCTGTAGAATCTATGGGTCCCCATCAGACACCATGGCCCCATTTGCTAAGCACTGCATGAATACAGAAGCCCTGAGAAGCTTACAGTCAAAAACAAGCTATGGCTAACAGCACATAAACATAGCACGACATAAGAATGACACCAAAGTGGTTAGCATCTTGAGGTTAAGGCAGTGCACTAGGACTTTGAAAACCTGGGTTCAAATCCCATCTCTGACATACTTTTCATATGTACACTTAGTCAAGACATTTAATCTCTCTGTGAATTAGTTCCTCTCGGTAAGATAAGTATTATACTTTTCTCCCACCCTTTCCCTGCCTTGTCCATTTAGACTGTTAACTCTTTGCAGCAGGAATTGTCAGTGCCTAGCATAACTGGGCCCTGATTTCAACGGGGACCTCTAGGCATTACTGTAATACCAACAGTAATATCTGCTGTGCCTGGAACAAGATTAATTTAAAATAATCGGATATAGACTGTGCAGTAACCATATACGTTTTTGGTAAAATGAACTATATATTTTCGAGCCTGCCAGCATTATACTGATCATCTAATGAGAGGAAAGAAAAATTTTAAATGTTATGGGCATTCATAAAACCAGCTCTATTGTTTAGGGCACTTTCTATTAGAAACATGAAATTAAAAAAGTCACTTTGCAGCAGCAGTTGGAAAGAATGTAATGAACACTGAAAGGCAGCAACAGGAGTGGAGTTTGCCAAAGTACAGTGGTTGGCACTGTTTGGATAGCCTGTGTATGCATTAAGAAAACAGAATTTAGCAGGCAAAGGCAATTAAAGTTTAAGCCAGACTCTCTGCTGGTTTAAATCAGTTATGCCAGTTACATAAGCTGAGGATCTGGCCCTTAAAGTAATTTACACTGGTGCTGTATTATCTATTAGCATCTATTCTCCTCTTTTGCACACAAGCAGCTTGAAAGGAAGCGTCCCATGGAGTGCAAGCCAAAATCCACAAGACATATCTCATCACACTTCCTCATCACATCCCCTCTGCCTCTGCCCTATGGCCCCTTCCTTCCATAATCTTCTGCTGTCCCGATACCACCTACTGCACAAGCATGGTTACCTACTTCCTCCAGAAACAAACTTTACCCAGTAACCATAGCCATAATTTACCTAGTCAGGAAAAAGATACAAAACAACCATCCATTGTGAAAAAATGAGAACTCTGTTCCCAGTCATTGACCCCATCTCCACTGACACCAGAGTGGTGATTTTTCTTATCTGAGGAAACATGACCATGTGTGAGAAGATTACTGGCTGGAATATTGCCGTCACATTAGCTAATGCCGCCCCCACAACCCGGAATCACAGAATTGGAGAATAGATCTGACAGGATTTTATTGACACAGACTTTTTATAGCTCCAGTTAAAAGGTCCCCAGATACCCATTCTGCTTCTCAGATGGCTCATTTGGAAGAACACTTAGTACAAAGGAATTGCTAAATCATGGTTAGTGAAAGTATGTTTTGCACTGAAGGGGGCTTTTCCAAAGATCCCAAGAGACATCAATGCAGCACGTCTTCTTACCTGAATTGTTCTCATGTATCAGCTGAGTACCAGCATCCCACAAATAAAGTGAACAAATAGTAAATAATTCATCCCATGTGTCTGGGATGAGATTTGTCAGAACCAATTCACAAAGAAAGGATGTGTGCTCTCCATAAATACAGAAGATTCTCCACACTGTAACACAACGTTAGGCATTGTGGAATGGGAACCAGGACTCCTATGTTATTTCATAGATTCATAGATTCATAGATTCTAGGACTGGAAGGGACCTCGAGAGGTCATCGAGTCCAGTCCCCTGCCCGCATGGCAGGACCAAATACTGTCTAGACCATCCCTGATAGACATTTATCTAACCTACTCTTAAATATCTCCAGAGATGGAGATTCCACAACCTCCCTAGGCAATTTATTCCAGTGTTTAGCCACCCTGACAGTTAGGAACTTTTTCCTAATGTCCAACCTAGACCTCCCTTGCTGCAGTTTAAGCTGGCTTTGTGTCTGGCTTACTTCATAGCCTTAAGGAAAGTCAGGGCTTGTCTACGCTTGAAACACTACAGCAGCATGGCTGCACCGCTGTAGCGCGTCAGTGTAGACACTCACTACAGGGATGGAAACAGTTCTCCCAGTGGCATGGTTAATCTACTTCTCTGAGAGGCAGTAGCTAGGTTGACAGAAGTATTCTTCTGTCGGCCTACCACTGTCTGCACCGGGGGTTAGGTCGACTTAAGTACATCACTCAAGGGTGTGGATTTTCACACTCCTGAGCAACGTAGCTGGGTCTACTTAACTTTTGAGTGTAGACCTGACCTTAGGTACGGCAATATGGGTTTAGGTACCTAAGTAAAAGGCAGCTTGCTTTTCAGAGGTACTGAGTACCCACCGCTCCCACTGAAGTCAAGAGGAGAATTTCTAGTGTAAAAACCATAGAGAAGAGTTTTTCTAGCCTTCTTTATACATCTATAAAAATCAACGTTTTTCCCCCTCCTTTAAGGGGAAGGCTGGTCCTGTTGTTAAAGAACTCCCAAGATTTGGTCTCAGTTCCTGGCTTTAATCTGTGTGCTCTTTGGCAAGTGTCTGTTCAACTCATTTCCCCATCTTCAAAATGGGGACAGTACTGTCTCTCCCACCCTTTGTTTGTCTTGTCAAATTAGACTAAGTTCTTGAGGGCAGCAACTGTCTCTTATGATTTACATATACACTCTAGCCCTTTTACACCTCAGAACTGCATCGAGGGCCCCTAAAAGTCCCCCATCCATCCAGGGGAAGTTCCTTCAGTGCAGGCACAACAGAAGAAAGATGTAAAGCTGCCTCCTGAGGACCTTGTCATAGGCCTCCGCATAGCACAATAAGGACCTGATCTCAGCTGGACCTTCTAGGTCAGGGGTGGGCAAACTATGGCCTGCAAGCCATTTTAAGCCGGGCCGCCAGCCGCACCACACGTCTCGGCCCTGCTCCGGCACTCCAGCCAGGGTGCAGGGTCGAGGCCTATACCATGCGGCTCCCGGAAGCCGCGGCATGGCCCCGCTCTGGCTCCTATACGCACCAATGGGAGCTACAGGGGCAGTGCCTGCAGATGGCGCAAGGTGCAGAGCCACCTGGCCGCGCCTCCGCGTAGGAGCTGGAGAAGGGACATGCCACTGCTTCCGGGAGCCGCTTGAGGTAAGCGCCTCTCGGAGCCTGCACCCCCTGAGCCTCTCCCTACGTCCCAACCCCCTGTCCCAGCTCTGATCCCCCTCGCGCTCTCCAAACCCCTCGATCCCAGCCCAGAGCACCCTCCTGCACCCCAAACCTCTCATCCCCAGCCCCACCCCAGAGCCCGCACATCCTCCCACACCCCAACCCCAATTTTGTGAGCTTGCATGGCCCGCCATACAATTTCTATTCCCCGATGTGGCCCTTGGGCCAAAAAGTTTGCCCACCCCCGTTCTAGATGCTATTGTAATCCAAATAATAATGCCACCTTTAATTTAGATGTGCTTTGAGATCCTCAGATGAAGCATACAGCAAAGAATTACAGTGGTTATTAGTGTCAGCAACTATAGTTAAAGTTGCAAAATAGTTTCCATTATAGCCCCTTATGTTCATAACTTTCCAAAACATTCATTTTTGAGGCTGAATTTCTCTATGCTTGGCCTCTGCTTGAAGGTTAAAAAAAAACTTGCTGAAAATGTGAACAAAATCCCTACAGCTGTTTTTGTGCTGTGGGACAGTGGGAAACAAACACATACACACACTTTTCCCATTGTAATACATTTCTAACCACACTTGTTTTTGAGCAGGGCTACAGCAGAAACAGCTGAAGTTTGAAATGTGAAACTCAGCATTGGTGTTTTTAATAAGGAGTGCATGCTAGGCTGTGTTAGGGGAAGGCAGATTTTTTTTAAAAGTTATAATTGATTGAAAAGTCCCGTCTCACAATGCTCAGAAGCATCTGCTACGATTTTAACAGGGCTTAGTGAAGCCATCCCTTTCTGACATCACCACGGTTTTTCTCTGCCCAAACTGGCAGGCCCACGGGATTCAGCTGAGGCTGCTGCTGTGACTATTTGCATGAGGGAGATTTTCAGAGAGATATTTATGAACTTAGCCTTGTTCAATGCTGCAAAGTGCTGAGCATCTTCTGCTGCCTCCCATTGAACTCAGTGGAGCAAGTGAGCAGGCAGCTGTCAGCAGAACTGGCCCCATTCTCAGGACAGAGCTGAAGAGCAAAACTATGTTTCAGCTAAATCACTTCAAACATTGTTGTTTCCTACAGGGTTCTAGCACAGTTTTGACAAGGTTCCAGTCAGAGTCCCTTGGTAGGCCTGAGGCTGTAGAAGGAGCATTCCCCTCCACACCCAGCCTCAGGTTTGTAGTACAACAGGACCATTGGTGCCAATTGAGATCCCCACTTGATCAACCCTGGCGGGTAGTTGGGGGTGATTGCTCCTGTTAAGTAAACATTTTAAGTAAAGTTGCAGCTTCCACATATGATGAATATCACATTGCTTCTATGTCCACATCAAAATACCTTATCATATGTCTATGTGAGTCTTGTTGGTCTTTAGAATAAGGCAGCTAACCAAAAGTAGTACTAATTAGAGATGGTTATGAGCTGTAAGGTTTGGCTCTAGCTATGGATTACCCCAGAAGGTGGGGATATTTGAGGCCTATCTCTAGTGCTTAGGTACCATCTACTTTAAGGAACTAGGGCAGAAAAGAACTGAAAATGCATGTTCTTGTCTCACACTTTTATTTCAGATCACAATAAAATTGTCTTCTCAGCCCCAGTGAACACCGCGCACCAGACCTTCAGCTGGTGGAAACTGGCATAGCTCCATGGTTACCAGTTTATAACAGTTGAAGATTGGGTCCATTTTCTGGTTTTCTTTAGAATTAGCATGGAGTTGAAATGAAGTAGATATCCCTTTTTCAACAGGCTTTTTTTCAGGAGGAGGCAGCTATTTTTGTTTGAAAACTTAAATTCATTAAACTCATAAGAAGGAACCTCATCTTTGATGCCCCTTTGACCATAGCCCTTTGGATCACTCAGCGGGAGCTGTAAAGGGCATTGCGAAATTTGCAGGCTCTTGTAAGAATTGTATTTTGGAAGGCAAATAGCTCATAGTGACTCAAGTTTTAAAAAATAACTAGCCCAGTACAATGGGATGTTTACACTATTTTCTTTTTCTTTTTAATATCAGTCCAGGCCTCATTTCTCTTATTAAAATACCCATATGTACTTCATAGGTTATCACTCTAAACAGGTACTGTACATACCACACATGCAACTCTCTGGAAGTGTCCCAAAGAAGAAAAATACCAATAGTAAAGATACAGCCCAGCTCTAGAACAGCCCAGCTGTTAGATTCCTTTTTATCTGAAGTGCATCTTTCCTAAGCTCACCAAGACAGTCAGGGCCGGCTCCAGCTTTTCTGCCACCCCAAGCGGCAAAAAAAAAAAAAAGACAAGCGGCGGCACTTCAGCGGCAGCTAAATCTCGCCACTTCTTTGGCGGCAGTTCGGCGGTGGGTCCTCCCTCTCTTCCTCTTCGGCGGCAATTCAGCGGCAGCTCAAAGAGGAAGAGAGGGAATAAGGGACCCGCCGCCGAAGACCCGGACGTGCCACCCCAATACCGGATGAAGCGCCGCCCCTTTGATTTGGCCGCCCCAAGCACCTGCTTCCTACGCTGGTGCCTGGAGCCTGCCCTGAAGACAGTATCTTAGGGCTTGTCTACACAGTGCATTAGGCCATACCAAAGAGGTGCAAATTCTAGTGCCCATGTGGACCTGCTGGCACACATTAAACGTTCCTTAGTGCATGTTATTATAGTCCTATTTGAAACAGTACTACATTAATGTGCACCACGGAAATTTTAATGTACGTCAGCAGTGTCCACACAGGCCTCTTAGTGCATGACGTGCTAACGCCCACTAGAATTTACACCCCTCTGGCGCAGACCAATACCCCAGGTAGTCAAGCCCTCAGTGTTCTTTTATTGGTGAACCTCTTGTATGTCTTTATATGCCATTGGCAGCACAATGAATTGCAATGCAGAGACCTAGCCTCTCAGCCATTAGGTCTCTCCCATAGCCTGTGAGAGTGAAACTTAAGTGCATGTTGGAACCGAAGTGCAGGTCTCTGAGGAACAGCTGTCCATCTAATCTATGTTAGCGTACAGCTGCTGACTTTTGTATATCAGTCGGGCACGTGCACACCCGGCTGCTTGTGTTTTCGTGGTGCGCAGGCTCACATAAGTGGTTGCACTGATGGAAAGTGAGGTGCATCACACATAGGTATCCTAGCGTGCCTCCTGCTGCTATCCAATGCAATGCTTTGGGGGACATTTTCACAGTGCTTTCTGGGTTACCTGAACAAATTGCAGGTATTTCTGGCAACTAAGGGTCAAGTTCAAACAATGCTACCATCTCTATCCCATAATGCTTGTTCCATCGCATAATTTTTTTGCACCTTTTTTAAACTCCCACAGTGCTATGCATGCACCTGCAGAGCTAAGCACATTCCTAATGACTATTTGCTAATACAGGATGTATGATTCTCCTGTATTTGCAAAATTTGAATGAGCACTAATACAAATGGGCATGCAATGAGGAAGAGGAGGAAATGTTTAAACACAATAACTAGATGCTGATGGACACAGCGAATAAAAATGCCAGATTGCAGCTGGCATTCACAAAGCAGCTCCACATGGTGGATTGCGATGTCAGGGTCCAAGAAATGAGCAAGTTTGGGATGACAAGCAATGGCTGCAGAACTTTCGGCTGGGAAAGGCCACATTCCTAGATCTGTGTGCCAAGCTCACCTCAGCCCTCCATCACAGGGACACAAGAATGAGAGCTGGGCTGACAGTGGAAAAGCAAATGGCAATCACACTCTGGAAGCTTGCAATGCTGGATAGCTATTGGTCAGTGCTCAATCAGTTAGGAATTGGAAAATCTACTGTGGGGGTCGTCATCATCCAATTGGGCAAGACCATGCTGAGAGTTACAGTCCTGTGCAGCAATTGTGCAGGAAATGGTGGATGGATTTGCAGCAATGGGATTCCCAAACTGCGTGGGGTGATAGTCAGCATGCATATCCCTATTTTGATATTGCTCCAGTGAGTACAGAAACAGAAAAGGATATTTTTCCATGGTTATGCACACGCTAGTGGATCACCAGGGATGCTTCTCTGATATCAGCGTGGGCTGGCCAAGGAAGGTGCATGACACTTGCATCTCTAAGAACACAGGTCTTTTCCAGGCTAAGAGGTGACCCATATTATAAACATCCAAATAAAAACCCAAGTAAACAATAAACATTTATGTTTATGTATTACAAACATATTGCAACATTTTGGTCACGTTAGAAAACATGTAGTGCACTGTGATTGACCCTGTGGTTTTCACAGGCCAATATAGGTGTACTAGGGTTCTCCTTGTTTTCCCTTGGCATGGGATGAGGATATAGGAAGCAGTGACCTTGGAGATTTCCAAGGATTAGAAAGGCAGCTGAGTCAGGGATCTTTGAGCATATAGGTTGATAATGTACTGGAACAAGTTTGTTGCCTGAGCAAACCCATGATGTCCTGGTGCACTTACCAATGTACCTTTCAGGCTTTTTGCCTCTCCTGTAGCAACTGCTCTCTCCATTCTTGGTCCTTTCCCAAGGTCACAGTCATCTGGCCCCTCCAAGCCCTGTGTTCACAATCGGTGGCTGCAGAGGACTGTGGTATAACACAGGACATATCCCCCCCAAGTCTGCTTCTTTCTCCTCCAGATCAAGGTCAGACATTCAGCAGGCATGGAAGGGGCACCTCTCAAAGCCTACACACCAGAGGCTGGTGATTAAAATACAGAGATGCACCATTAGATTTACAGTCACAATGAAAACAGAAAGATAAGTCTCAAAACTCCTATCCATTATTCCCATAAATACCTTCAATAAGAAATGTTAAT
Source organism: Terrapene triunguis (assembly GCF_002925995.2). NCBI lineage: Eukaryota > Metazoa > Chordata > Testudines > Emydidae > Terrapene > Terrapene triunguis. Next base: position 6,341,702 of record NW_020664471.1, read on the forward strand.
TGTCACTTTAGCTTTGGAGTGCTTTGTTACAGCACTGCTCTTGCATCTCAAGCCACGGTGAGTATGGCCTGGTGGGGAGGAGGTAGGGTGACCAGATCACAAGAGTGAAATATCAGGACATATTGGGCGAGAGGGGCGGGGGGAGGGGAGAGGACGACAATGACAGACACAGGTGCACAGAGCCATGAGAGGGGGCCCTAGGAAGCTGCGAGAGGGGTTGTACGGCCCCTGCTGCAGCCCGCACCACAAGCCACAAGGCAAGGACACCTATTGAATTCAATGAGAATTTTGCATGTGAATTGATGTACCTAGTTCTGAGATTATAAAGCCAGAAGGGATCCGGTGATCACCTGGTCTCACCGCCTGTATAGCACAGACATAGAACTTTCCCAAAATAATTCCTAGAGGATAGCTTTTAGAAAAAGCTTTTAGAAAAACACCATGACCCTTAGTATATTGTTAATCGTTAATTACTCTCACCATTGAAAAGGTATGCCTTATATCCAGTCTGAATTTGTCTAGCTGCAACTTCCAACCGTTGGCTCATGCTCTACCTTTCTCTGTTAGACTGAAGTGCTCATTATTAACTATTTGTCCCCCATGTAGATACTTACAGTCTATAACCAAGTCACTTCTTAACCTTCTTTTTGTTAAGCTAAATAGATTGAGGTCCTTGAGTTGATCACTATAAGGCATGTTTTATAATCCTTTAATCAGTCTTGTGACTCTTCTCTGAACACTCTCCAATTTATCAATATCCTTCTTAAATTGTGCACACCAGAACTGGACACAGTATTCCAGCAGTGGTTGCACCAGTGCCAAATACAGAGATAAAATAACCTCTCTACTCCTGCTTGAGATTCCCTTATTTAGGCATCTGGTCACCCTATTTCTGTATGCATTTCCCCAGGTTTTTTTTTGTAAAAATCAAAACTGAACTGCCCCAGAAATTCTGTCATGTGGAATCATCATGAAACTCGCATGGCTCCAACTCTGCTGATGAACCTTTAGATCCACTGCACAGACTTCTGCCACTTGAGCTAATGGAGTAAGTGATGGCAGAGGCAGTAGATTGTCATCCTATATGTGATAGATCAGCTCTATAGGGGGATGAGACACTTTTTTTGCCACTGGGTTTCACAGATATCTGCTGACAGAAGAGGAACTGTGAAACTCAGGAATCCTGGGTCTATTCCAGGCTCCTGAATGGAGTGGTCTCTAGTAGTCAAAGACCCTTCTTCCCGTCCCCTCCAGTCTATGTCTATCCTATTGCTGTCTAACCCGCCCCAGCTCCTCATCTGATTTCAACTGCCCCCCACTACCGCTCTGGATTCCTTGTCCCAGTTTCCTGCTCCTGTCTCACTCTCCTCTCTCCCCGTCCCCATCCCTCAGATGGGATGTTCCTTCCAGACTGGCAAAATTATAAGGCTTCCGAACATTTCAACACTTCTCATTCTAAATTTTCGGTTGCTTAACTATAGGCTAGCTCTGCCTACAACAAAGCATCTTCAGAACCTCTGATTAAAGGGATTATAAGTGTAGCAACCTCCATCATAGCTAGTCACCAAAGATTGAACCCGAGCCATCCAGACTTAAAAGCATGAGCTTCTACTACTTGAGTTCAAGATATAACTCCCTTAGCTGGTAGCTATATAGTTATCCTCTAAAAATCCACCAGAGGAGGGCACAAAACACATGTTGGACAGTGAATTACAAAAGTGCCAAATATTATTGTTAGACCTGCAATACTTTTCACAATGAACATCAGCGGGGGATAAACTGGGAGTTTAAGAATATTTGGAAAACAATTTTAGAATAACATTCAGGGCTATGGTTTAAAAGAAAAAAAAACTGTTAAAACTCATAACTTAGCAGTATTCAGTGTTTGGAAAAAAAAAACTTCTAGGAACTATGGGATACAAGTTAAAAATGTTGAAACAGGAAGATGTTATGCTTAGGTACCACTTGGGCAAGGTGGCGTGCTATGTAATACTTGCAAGATTTCACTGTAATGTTTTACAATATATAGCAGCGCAATGCTGATTCCATTGATATTGTTGAGCAATTCATGCTGATTTTATTTCAGCCCACACCTTAATAGTTTTGAATACTATAGATCACAATTTTCAGCTCAGTTGGTCTGAACATGCAGAGCTTTAAAACTGCTATGCTCTAAACTGTATATTAACTACAATTTTATAAACCTGCATGTCAGAGAACTGTGTGCCACTACTACTAGACAGTGGCACAAGGCAATTCAGTGTGAATCACAGAAATGTAGGACTGGAAGGGACATCAAAAGGTCATCTAGTCAAACCCCTGCACTGAGGCAGGACTGAGTAATAACAACACTAGACCATCCTTGACAGGTGTTTGTCTAACCTCTTAAAAAACTCCAATGACTGCTATTCCATAACCTCTCTAGGTAATTTGTCCAGTGCTTAACTATCTTTACAGTTAGGAAGTTTTTCTTAATGTCTAACCTAAATCTCCCTTGCTTCAATTTAAGCCCATTGCTTCTTTTTCCTGCATGTCCTGAGTGGCACGGGGGTGGGTCCAGGCAGTGGGATTGGGGGGAGGGAGGTCGAGGAAGTCGGTGGGTGTGTGGGGATGGACCAGGGGAAGCAGGGTGGAGGAACTGAGGGGGACAGGACTGGGACTGGAGGAATTGGGGGGGGCTGAGGGGGATAGGACAGGACTGGGATGCGGGGAGTAGGGTAGGGGCTGAGGGGAGCATGAATGGGACAGGGTAGAGAGAGCTGTGTAGAGCGGGGAGGGGCGGGGGAGACAATGGGGCTGGGCTGGGGAAGGTTGGGGAGAGGGACAGGGTCTGGAGGGGATGAGACAGAGGGGAGCAGGACTGGAATGGGGGGAAGTTGAGGGGGTAGGACAGCAGGGGGAGCGATGGGGGTGGGATGACGGGAGAGGCTGAAGAAGAGATTTGGGGTAGGGCAAGGCTGAGGGAAGTGGGTTGGGGGAGCAGGGGACTGTGGGGGAGGCTGTTGGAACGGGGGCAGGGACTGAGGGCAGTGGGTTTGGGGTGGGAGGTACAGGGGGGACTGCGGGGGAGGCTGAGGGAACAGGGTCAGGATGGGGGCTGAGGGCAGTGGGTCGGGTCTACACTGGCACCTCTCAGCATTGCTGTGCCAGGCGGCAGACCTGCGCCAGCGCTACCCTGGCGATGGAAGAGTCCTCAGTGGAAATGCAGACTTCATGACACAGACCCTCCTCGTCACTTCAAACCTGGTGCTGCTCTGGTCAGTTGCTAGGCTCTTGTCACTTTCAAACCCATGCAGGGTATCTGGCTCTTTTTCAGTTCTCAGGTTAAGAAAAGCCTCTGCGTTTTGTGAGGGCTTCAGCATTCACATTCCTACTTCACAAACTGTCTGCCTGACACATTGCTCCCAGGGCATTCATCTTTATTCATTATCGGCAGGTCCATCAGATTAACGAGCAACACAGGGGGAAGCAACACGATGGTGTCAAGGATTTTTAATTTTTCAAACCACTTTGGCCTCAACAGGGATAACAGCAAATCTGGACAGAGCAGATGGGTGTCAGGATGGGTTTGGGTATTTATTTTTTTAAGTGAAAATGTTTGGGTCTGAGCAAAGGCTGCAAACTTCCCTTTGGAAACCTCTGCTGATCTTTTGCCCCAGGGGCTAACGACAGCCTGGAATCTGGGACCGATTTCCATATCCATGCAGGGTGAGATGATCGGGGGAGGGGAGGGGAGGGACTGTGAGGGAGGCAGAAGGAACAGGGTCAGGGGGGCAGAGGGCAGTGGATTGAGGGTGGGGGCCACAGGGGGGACACTGCCGGGGAGGCTGAGGGAACAGGGTCAGGGGGGCTGAGGGCAGTTGGTTGAGGGTGGGGGTACAGGGGGGACTGCGGGGGAGGCTGAGAGAACAGGGTCAGGGTGGGGCCTGAGGGCAGTGGGGCTGAGGGGAGCCCCCCAGAGGGACCTGCCAGGGGGCCAGGTGAGCCCAGCAGTGCTTACCTGGAGCGGCTCCCAGGAAGCATCCAGCAGGCAGGTCCCTCCCAGTCTCTCTGGCTCCTTCCTGGGGTCGGGTCGAGGGGCGGGGAGGGGGGCTCTCTGCCCGGCGACCGCTGCCTGCTTCCAGAGTCTATAAGCCCCGTCCCGCTGCAGCACGCAGAGGAGCGAGACCTCCCTGCCTCTCTGTGTGCCGGGGCGGGGGCAGGGCTGCACTCTGCAGGCTCCTGCTGGCCGGGCGGCGGGCCCCGTGGGCTGGCGCCGCTGCGCCGGGAGCTCAGCTGCACGCTGCCCCAGGGCCCAGGGAGGAAAGGTGAGTGGCGCCGGCGGCGCCGGCTTGCTGCGGTCCCCCTCATATAGGGTGACCAGACGTCCCGACCAATGTAAGGTCGGGACGCGGGACAAGTCCCCTAAAATTGGGACTGTCCCGATAATATCGGGATGTCTGGTCACCCTAGGAGGAGGAACAGTTGTCTGTTGCACAGAAGGTGTAGGTGCTGGGGCCCTGGGTATGAGTACAGGAAAAGTGCAGTGAATATTGCCAATATTTTCACAGGCGGTGGTGATTTTGGCTGATATCTCACTGCTTAGGGTGACAAAGGAACAAAGAACCCAGCATCTGCTGGCATCCCAAAGCTCCCTTGGCCCATGTGCTGCTAGTCTGTGTACTGCAATGGTGCCTGCCAAACTCATAGCAGAGCAGCATGGGAATGTGTCCTACCATGGGGGAAGAAACAAGGCTGCCATCCCTTAAAACATCCAGAAGAAGATTACAAAGTACCTCAGTGAAAGTTTTACCAAGATCTCTCAAGAGGATAAAAGGGACATCCCTACTCAGATTAAAAAAAGTATTCTGCATGGGTCCCCTACTCATTTCGGGAGCTGGTGTTATTGTCTCATTGTTCTAAACAAATTTAGGTATAGAAACATTAACAACTAGGTCAACACAAGTCAACTTAGGTTGGCCTACCCTTGTAGTATGCCCCAGACCTGAGAAAGTCCAGAAGGAGGTGACAAAAATGTAATGTACACCTTCCAGTGAGTGGGCGTGTCCAAGTTCAAATACTAAGATGATGAACACAGAATAAAAACCTATACAAAACTGAATAGAATAGTTTACATGGGAAAACTAACTGTCATAGCTATACTATAATAACTATGGACATTATTCCAAAATAAGAGTTAACTTTTCTCCAGAATATAATTATTCTATTTCCAAAACAGAGTAATTATTCTGGAATATAGAGTCACTTATATTCTGGAAGTGTCCACATCTGGAAATTATCCCATAATAACGTTGTTGCTGAAAAAAAACATTGTTGCTGGAAAAAAGCTTCTCATATCATGTTGATCAGCAAAGCTCTGGATCTCCATGGCCTTTGCTTGCCACCACTGATTCTTGACATCATGCAACCTCCTTTGAACTTCAGCTTTAAGCTGATGATAAGTCTCTCGTTTTTGCTCGTTAGAGGATTCATTTTGCCAAGTGCAAAATGCACTTCTCTTCTGATGAATAAGTGCTAGATTTCCTCGTTCCCACCAAACCAACCTGATGGTGATGAATGGAATATCCAATTGATTCGGCACATGTGTTTGAATATCATTGATGTTGTCAGGTAGGTCAGAGAGCCTCTCAATGAGGCATTGCTGAAAGATCTCATGACAAGCATGATTTGGAGTACCCTGATGTTAAATCTCTTCTGCATTCCTTTTGATTGTTTACAGTGTTGTGATGCAAGCCACATGTTCATGATTGATCTGATCAAACAATGGTCTGTCCAGCAGTCATCCGTACCTCTCGTGGCTCGTGTAATACGGATATCAATACGATCACAGGCTCTGATGAGGACCGTCAAAAAGATAGCCAGAACGTGGGAGTTTCCAGTTGGTCTTATATTTGTCCCTCTGTCTAAAGATGGTATTTGTGATAAGCAAATCATGTTCCACACATTTGCTGAGGAGAATAATGCCATTAGTGTTGATTTTCCCCACACCTTCTTTCCCAATGGTGCCTCTCCAGAGTTTGGGGAGTTCACCACTTGGAATGGTCACACTCTCATGGATTCCCCAAGCAATGACTATCCTGAAAGAAGAACTGCTGTAATAGCTAGAGAACTTGCAAGATATGACATTGATATTACTGCCCTAAATGAGACCCATCAGGAATATGAAGATGTAGCTGGTTATACCTTCTTTTGGAAAGGAAAGTCATTTTAAGAGAGACATATTCATGGGGTTGGTTTTGCCATCAAGAAAAAGATTGCGGGCCAACTTTTAGAACTCCCTATAGGTATCTATGAACATCTCATGACTCTTTGTCTTAAGCTTAGTAACAACCAATATGCCACAGTCATCAGTGCATACGCTCCCACACTTGACGATGGTGAAGACAACAAGGAACAGTTTTACTGTGCTCTTGATGCAGTCCTGACTGCCACAGCCGAGGAAGATAAGTTTATTCTCATAGGTGACTTCAATGCAAGACAAAACTGACATAAATAAGATCACAATCAGTCCTCGTATATGAGCAAGTCAGAAGTAGTAAAGAAGAACCCATGCTTAACAGCTAAGGGTCCTACCACTTTAATTTACCATAGACCTTAGTTCCTCCTGTGCTGCTGACACATTGGGCAGTCCAGTTCCTCCACTGATTACAGTCACTTTCTGGCTTTGGTACTTCTTTCCAGGTGATGCCCATGCATTCAATATCCTCTGTCACCAACTTCTGCCAATTCTCCCTTGGCCTTCCTCACCTTCTTTCTTCCCTTGGTACCCAATTCAATGCTTGCTTAGCATGTCTCCCATCTTCCATATGGTATATATGTCCCAACTGCCAGGGCCTTCTTTCTTTGTTGATGTTTTCTAACATGTCTTGCTCTGTCAGCTCTTACTCTCACATTGGTTATTTTGTCTTTCCGTGAAATGTATAATATCTTCCTCAGTGATCTGCATTGGGCTGTCTCCCATCTCTTTTTGTTAGACACTGTCATCAGTCAAGTCTCTGCTCTGTAGAGTAGCATGCTCAGTACAATCTCATAGTATAACCTGGTCTTTAGTTTCTGTGGCCACACTCCAGAAAAAATAGGGAAAATGCCATCTCAGAGTATAGCCATCATAACCTCATATCTTTTCTTTTCAATTCAGAGCTGTCAAATTGGCTTTCTGGGAGGTGAGGGAAGATACTTGGATTTCTTTCCCCTCTTTTCCACCACATGCATAACAATCTACCTCTCCTAAATCCAAAATCAGTCTTCTCTTCCTCCAAGTCATTATGAAAAGCTTCCGTTCATAGGTGCCAACTCCATGGGTGCTTCGGGGCTGGAGCACCCATGGAAAAAAATAGTGGATGCTCAGCACCCACCAGCAGCCCCCCCCCCATCAGTTCCTCCCTCTACCCCCAGCGTCTCCCGCCTGCCGGCAATCCCATCAATCAGCTTTTCCCCTCCCTCCCAGCGCCTTCTGCCCACCACAGATCAGCTGTTCAGCAGCGTGTAGGAGGCACTGGGGAGGAGGGGGAGGAGTGAGGACGAGGCTTCCTCAGGGGAGGACAGGATGGGGTAGGGCAGAGACGGAAAGGGGGTGAGAAGAGGTGGGGTGGGGGTTGGGAAAGGGGCTTGGGGCGGAGCAGGGGTCGAGCACCTCCTGGCAACTTAGTGTACGTCTACACTTACTTCCTGGTTCGGCGGCAGGCAATCGATCTTCTGGGATCGATCCTGGAAGTGCTTGCCGTCGACGTCGGTACTCCAGCTCGGCGAGAGGAGTATGCGGCATCGATGGGGGAGCCTGCCTGCCGCGTCTGGACCCGCAGTAAGTTCGGACTAAGGTACTTCGAATTCAGCTACATTATTAACGTAGCTGAATTTGCGTACCTTACTCCGAAGTGGGGGGTTAGTGTGGACCAGGCCTTAGAAAGATGACTCCTCTGCTTCCCTTGATAGTTGCTTGAGTCTGACTCCTGAGCTGGCCGTGTAGGAATTTAAGAGCTAGGCAGGAGCCAAAGAATGCTGGAGTCAGGTCAGCACAAATCTATGGTAGCAAGCATTTTTGTTCGAATAACAGTTTTAGGAGTAGATCAGGGCAGAAAATAGTTTTCCCATTGTGGGGAAACTTCCAAACTTTGAAAAATTTTCCTGTCCCAAATTGGAATGAAAGATCTCAAAAGTTTGTCAGTTCTCAATCTGAAAAAAAAAATCCATTTGGGTCAATAGAACTCTTTCTTTTCAGTATCGAACTTATTAAAAAAATATTGTTTTTGTTATAATTACTTAAATTTCAAAACAAAAGAATTTTGAACTGAAAAAAGTGAATTTTGTTTTGAAACTCTCAATTTTGACAAATTGAACATTAAAAAACTTTCCTGCAAACAGTTTCATTTTTGACGAATTCGCATTTTTCAAAGAAAAAAATGTCATCAACAAAATCCTGCCCAGCTTTATTTAGAAGTCCCACTGAGTAGTGGTGTGAGTTTGGAGGCTGTGCTCCTGGGGGGGAGGGGGGGAAATCATCCTTCAGGCATTAAAAAATGTGACTTCATAACGGAAAGGGTTGCACTTCACTTTCAGAACATTAACATAGATCAGCTCTGGGAATGGGCATATTGTTCTTACTGCCTCATACAGAGTAAAGAAGAGCATTGCAAGTAAATGCCTTTACAGTGGAGTCGCACCATAGGCGCATTTAACTTACGCGATTTTAACTATACGTGCTTGGCAAAACAAAAACAAAAAGAGAAAAATAACAATTTAAATACTGTACCTGGAGTGCGGGCGATTCCACCTGCCATTCCACTCAATGAACGTTTGACTATACGCGATTTTCGCCTTACGCGCTGACTTCAGAACCTAACCCCCGCGTAAGATGCGACTTCCCTGTATTATGGCATTGCTTGTCAACATTGCTTTCCTCCTTTAAACCATGAAAATCTATTTTTTTCCCCTTAGGGAAGCCAACCATAGAGGTCCAGAGTTTCTATTTTATTCTAGTGATGAATAAATTAAGACTAGACTCATGCCATTTATCAGCCTGGCACCTCCTTCTGGTGTGTGTTCAATCAAGAACTCAATCCTGCAGTGTAATTGTACTCAAGGAACTAAACTTTCATTTTTTAAAGTAAATGAAGTCTCTAGCTCACATGGCTGTGAAGAAAGCCATGGAGTTAAATTTGAACTGATGTAGTGATGTCTGCCTGTGTCGGCAGACAGCCTGGCAATGGTGTCAAAGAGTTCATGCTGAAATCTGATGATAATTTAAATGTCGACATTAATAATTCCTCTACTCATCAGTTTAACAGAACCATCAAGCTGATTTGCTGATTTGTCAGTTTGGACATAAAGGGTAGATATCGGCAAAGAGGCAGTGGGGCAGCTAGTTACTGCCAAGGGTTATTGCTGAGATGGGGCACAAGGAATTCAAACTCCTCTCCCCTCAAGTTTAGAGTCACCTCTGCCCAAGTCCAGAAAGAAGAGTTAAATAAGAGTACGTTCCTTCCCCAGTGTGATGGGTTGGATCACAGAAACCCCCTTGGGAGCTGCCACCCAGTGTACCAAGACTACCCATGTTCCTGTTTTCCCTGCCAGCTCAGGACTCCAGCACCCTGTCTTGCTGAGCCAGACACTCCCGTCTGCTCCAACACCGACCCAGGGTCTGAATCACTTGTCCCAAAGCTGCAAGTTTACCTGAAAACAGCTCACAGAAGTGTGCTTGTCTTTAGCACTCAGATGCCCAACTCCCAATGGGGTCTAAACCCAAATCAATCCGTTTTACCCTGCATAAAGCTTATGCAGGGCAAACTCATAAATTGTTCGCCCTCTATAACACTGATAGAGAGATATGCACAGTTGTTTGCTCCCCCAGGTATTAATACATACTCTGTGTAAATTACTAAATAAAAAGTGATTTTATTAAATACAGACAGTAGGATTTAAGTGGTTCCAAGTAGTAACAGACAGAACAAAGTAAGTCACCAAGCAAAATAAAATAAAATGCGCAAATCTATGTCTAATCAAACTAAATACAGATAATCTCACCCTCAGAGATGCTTCAGTAAGTTTTTCTCAGACTAGACACCTTCCAGGCCTGGGCACAATTCTTTCCCCGGTACAGCTCTTGTTCCAGCTCAGGTGATAGCTAGGGGATTCTTCATGATGGCTCCTCTCTCCCTTTGTTCTCTTCCACCCCTTTATATATCTTTTGCATAAGGCGGGAACCCTTTGTCCCTCTGGGTTTCCACCTCCCCTCATTGGAAAAGCAACAGGTTAAAGATGGATTCCAGTTCAGGTGACATGATCACATGTCACTGCAAGACTTCATTGCCCACTTACCAGCACACACATATACAGGAAGACTAACAGGTAAACACAACACAGCCATCTGCAGACAATGGTCCTGGTTAATGGGAGTCATCAAGATTCCAAACCATCATTAATGGCCCACACTTTACATAATTACAATAGGCCCTCAGAGTTATGTTTTATATTTCTAGTTTTAGATACAAGAGTGGTACATTTCTACAAATAGGATGATCACACTCAGTAGATTATGAGCTTTGTAATGATACCTTACAAGAGACCTTTTGCACGAAGCATATCCCAGTTGCATTATATTCACTTATTATCATGTCTTTATAAAACTATCCCAGTTACATTATATTCACTTATTATCATGTCTTTATAAAACCATATAGACTGCACAACGTCACACCCAGTATTAAGAGCCATAGCAGCCTCTGGGATTCCAAACCCCAACGCCAGCACCGTGAGAGCCACAGTCCTGGCAGCCGCTTACTCAGCTTCCCAGGTCTCCCTCCACAGCTTCTACAACGCATTTACTCATTGTCCGTGCAAAAATATTGGTGGCACAACAGAATTTAGGATTTGGGACATTGCAAAATAAATTGAATTTAGTATCAAAAGCAGTATATTACAGAGGGAATGCTCTATGGATTGGACTGTACTGCAGGGGGGTGAACTCCTGCATACATCTGGGTTCCCTGTCACATTATTAAGGTCTAATATGCCACTTAGAACACTTGTCTGTGGTTATAAATATTTTTACTGAAGCACACCTCTGGCTGCTTTGCTGTATGTAATAAGATGTGGGAACAGGCCATATGATGTACTGCAAAAAAATTTAACTACAGTAATATACCGGATTCTCCTCTCACTTACATCAGCTTTAAATCCTTGCAAATCCAAAGATTTCAACTGTGTTATTCTTCATTTAGTGGGAATGAAGGGGACTTCTGTGTGAGCTGGATTGGGCCCTTAAACTGGTGTAAACAAAAGCAAAATCAAACCCATGCCTCTACCTCCCTGGGCAAGGAGTGTTGCAAGAGTCAGGTGCTCAGCCACGGGGTGAGAAAGGAGGTACCGTGAAGCATTCCCTCTGGAGACCAAGGAGTGGTTCTGACAGCTCTGTAGAGTCCAGTTACATTCCCCTGCTCAGAAGGATTACACCCACAATATATGGCCTCAAGAGTGGAGCACTGAAGAGGAGAAAATGGGCATGTCCTCGACTCTCTGGCAGTAGCAATGAGGACCTCTCTCTCCCACAGAGACAGTGTAATATGTGGTTACTGCATGGACCCTAGTTTATCTGCTACTGATCAGCAAAAAAGGATGGGGTAAAAAAGTATAGTCTGAATTACACAGTCCACATCAGATCTGTGTCCTGTGCTTGGCCAGAGGTAGAAAAAAAGAGGTAGCAGCAACATCTGCTTTTTAATTCTTTGTCTAGATTCACTTGGTCTCAGCTGGGGTTCAGATTCAACTGTGCCAGCAACTCATGAGATTTTGAACACAATGGAAATCTCATTAAATCCGCTGTTCCCACTAAATTTTCACCATTTTGGACTGAAACCTTGCAACATCAGCTATTCTGCTCTGATAAATCTCTTCTGGTTCTGAATCCAATCTAAAACCAAAAATCTAGGTTAGGTTTTGATCTAGAGAGTACAGTATGAACACACACACACACACACACCCCATTTGAATTCAAAAGATTTCAGGTTCAAAATTCCAGATTTAGTCCAGCTCTAATAATATGCCATCATACTTTAAGGATGTGTTACTGTAACATTAAATGATAGGCAAACATGTCCCAGGGTTACTTTAATCTGTAGGTTGATGTCATTTCTGTGAACAGTCTGTAATATGTTTGCCATGGGACATGTTTTCCTACTGGTTTCAATACAATAATCTTAGGCAAACAATGCATTTGAATAGTAAAAACAGCAAAGAGTCCTGTGGCACCTTGTAGACTAATAGACGTATTGGAGCATGAGCTTTCGTGAGTGAATACCCACTTTGTTGGATGCAGATCCAGACTAACACGGCTACCCCTCTGATATTAGAATAGTAGATTCCTAGGAACATATGCACATACTATATTTGCTCGTTTGCATGGATATGCTAAGAATAGTCATACAGAGACACCTTGTGCGGTATGGACTTGGAACTAATTCTGAAGTTGGGTCCATTGTTAGTGTCTTCAGAAACATAGTTGAGTCTTAGAACCATGGGAATTTTTTAAAAACGGGTTTTTAAAGTACACCCCAACTGCAAAGCTGAGGTTTTTATTATACAAAACTTTGGTATTTTATTAATCAGAAGGGGAACAAAATATACTTGGGAAATTTGTGCATATTGTATTACACTCCCTACTTGGAAAAGAGAGAAAGAGAAGGGCTAGAGCAGAGACTTCTCCCATTTTCACTGCCTAAAATCACACCTGTTCTCAGATCTCTGGACTCTGATTTTCTTCTCACAGTGTGAGAATCAGGAATAAATCCATTAAGACAATGGAATCTGTAACAGGTTCTTACGTTTCTGGCATCACTGCCTCAGCTTCCTCATTTGTGCCTCCTTGCATTTCACCCTGGAGGCTGTCTCCTTCTAAAAGTAAGGTAATTTGTGCCTCAGTTTCTTTTCTGGTACAGTAGTTTGGCCATTCAGCCAAACCATAAAGTCCCTCATTTCCAGGGTAATGTAAAAAACCAAACAAGACAATCTTTCAGTCCTACTGAGGCAGGGTTTCCTCAATAGTCCTTCATTCCTCCCAGGGGTACAGCTTTCAGCTCACACACAGGGATGCTCAATAATGATAATAGTTTGTCCTCCACAGGCTAAACAGTTTCTACTATTGTCTTCCCCAGGCTTTCCAGTTCACTCTCTCTACCTGGCCTTATCCTGGTCTCAGAAAACCCTGGTCATGGGCCCCCAAACAAGATGCCAACGCTACACTACCATCCCAAGCCTTTGCCCATGGCCTCTTGCATCACTCACACACCAGGATCTTTCCGCAACCTGCTTAACTGTAGGCCTCCTCCTAAGCCCCTTCACAGGGTTCCAGCCAAACCTTCCATCTCATGAACAGTGCCTCACACAATTTAAACCTCCCTGGGATTCCTGTCTCTTCCCAGAACCATTTCCAGAGCCCTTCCTGAGATGCTTGCCTCCCGTCCCCCACATTGATCAAGAGGACTTCATTCCTGGTCTGCTGGTTGAGCAAGAACTTGCACTATATTAGTCCCAGCTCACAGTCATATCATTAATGGACTACATTTCCAATCAATTCCTGCAGGTTAAATCCCCCAGAATGCCCTGGTTCTCTGCTAAACTCAGGATTAGGGCAAACTTGGCCTTTAGCCAAAGTCCACATACACCATTATAGAGTGAGACGTGTAAAATCATTGCAAAGACTAGGAGAAACCGGCCCAATGGTTTAAGTTATTGATTTCTAACACACATGAAACTGGTGACATGTAGTTGCTTATTGGCTGTAAATCCACAGGCTATTTTGTACTTTACACTTTTGAAGAAGAAAAAAAAGAATACGATACAAAAAATAGCAACGGTCATGTCACAAGTGCACAAAATCAAGAGGAATCTGAGATAAGACCGCCACAAAACTCTTGTTATTGTCTTATTATAGCAATGCATATGGAGCCTGACCCAAAGCCCATGCTTCACAATATGGCAGTAATAAGGATGCTGAGGCTCAAACTTTCCTTCCTGAAAATATTGAAAGCCTAAATTCTCTATGTGTCCACACAACAAGCAAGTAGCGCAAGCTTCCCCACACTCCCCTTCTAATGAGGCTCAACAATGAACCTGAAAGACCACGACCGTGGGTGAGACCATAGTCTGGTCTCTAGATCCATTCAAATTCTCGATCTTTCCCTATTTTCAGAGGGAGGGCAGGGGAATGTTTGCGGCAGGGGGACTTTTGTTTGGTTGGTTGGGTTTTTTTAAGTTATGTGACTTTTAAAAACAGGGTATGTTTCAGCACAGACCGAGGCCTGCAGATATTCCTGAAATCAAAAGTATTGTATGAGTACTTGTACTCGACTATAGCCTCAATGGGACAAAAAGACTTTTGGTGATGAAACCAATGTGACAGAATGGTTTAAAAAGAGAGAGAGAGAAGAAAACATTTGAAAGATTTAAGGATAGCCAGGAGCAACTATCTTTTCAGCATCCGGCTTGAATATCTTTTTTCAGTCATGCTTTCTCAATATCAAGAAGAACAGTCATAAGACAAGTTTACCACTTCATTCGACTCTGCCCAGGTCATAGATTCATAGAGTTTAAGGCCAGAAGGGAGCACCTGATCATCTATTCTAACCTATTATATAACATAGGCCATAGAATTTCACCCAGTTCCTGTCAGTCAACCAGGATGAGGACTGTGATGTTGCACTCTATATGATTTTATGAAAGTATGCTGATGAGTGTGAATATAATGTAACTAAAATATGCTTCATGCAAAAGGTCTCTTGTAAGGTATTGTTACAAAGCTTATAATCTATTGAGCGTGGTCATCCTATTTGTATAAATGTATCTGAAACTAGAAATATGAAATATAACTCTGAGGTCCTATTGTAGTTATGCAAAGTGTGGGCCATTAATGGTGGTTTGGAATCTTAATGGCTCCCATTAACCAGGACAATTGACTGTAGATGGCTCTGTTTTACTTGTAAGTCTTCCTGTATACATGTGTGCGGGCAAGTGGGTAATGAAGTCTTACAGTGACATGTGATCATGTCACCTGAACTGGAATCCATCTTTAACCTGGTGCATTTCTATTGAGAAGGAGGGGTGGGAACCCAGAGGGACAAAGGATTCCTGCTTTATGCAAAAGATATATAATTGGGTGGAACAGAACAAATTGGGTGGCCATCATGAGAAATCCCCTAGCTACCACCTGAGCTGGAACAAGGGCTGTACCAGGGGAAAGGACTGTGCCCAGACTAGGAAGGCGTCCAGTCTGTGAAAGAAACTTATTGAAACATCTCAGAGGGTGAGATTTTATCTGTATTCAGTTTTATTACTGTGTTAGACATAGACTTGCGTGTTCTATTTTATTTTGCCTGATAATTCACTTTGTTCTGTCTGTTACTACTTGGAACCACTTAAATCCTACTTTCTGTATTTAATAAAATCACTTTTTACTTATTAATTAGCCCAGAGTATGTATTAATACCTGGGGGGGGGGCAAACAGCTGTGCATACCTCTCTATCAGTGTTATAGAGGGCGAACAATTTATGAGTTTACCCTGTATAAGCTTTATACAGGGTAAAGCTGATTTATTTGGGGTTTGGACCCCATTGGGAATTGGGCATCTGAGTGTTAAAGACAGGAACACTTCTTAAGTTGCTTTCAGTTAAGTCTGCAGCTTTGGGGCACGTGGTTCAGACCCTGGGTCTGTGTTGGAGCAGACTGGCTTGTCTGGGTCAACAGGACAGGGTGCTGGAGTCCCAAGCTGGCAGGGAAAGCAGGGGCAGAAGTAGTCTTGGAACATCAGTTGGCAGCCCCAAGGGGGTTTCTGTGATCCAACCCGTCACAAGGACAGTCTAGCCTTGTGGCCAGAGCACACAGCAGACCTCATGGCTGGCAACTGGAGTCAGAGCCATAGTCAGTCATCAGGAGCCAAGGCCAAGCATAAAACTGGAAGACCAAAACTGAGTACCAGAGCCAAGGGTCAAGTCAGAGTGTGTAGTCAAGAGTCAGAGCTGAGGGTCAAACCAGAGGTCAGGAACTGGAGTGAGCAGGGTAGCAAGTAAGGAGGGGTTCAAGGCAGGGGCAGGGCAGAGGCAAGGCTGGGTGCCAGGCAGGAGCAGCAGGAACAAGGTAACACAGCAGCAGGCTCAATGGCGGGCATGAACGTTGAGAAGCCAGGAAGCTGCTGCTGGCTGGCTGAAGGGCTGGCCTCTGCAGCTAATCAGGCAGCCTGCTCCAGGCCCTGATTCCTGACAGTTTCCCCTACACTGAGCCCACTAACTTGTGTTTGATTAAAGCATATCTTCCAGAGAGGCAGCCAGTCTTGGTCTGAAGACCTCAAGTGATAAAGAGTCCACCACTTCCCTTGGTAGTTTGTTCCAATGGCTAATCACAACTATTACTAGTAGTTAATGAATGAGTATAACGGCAATCAAAAGTGACAAGAACATTTTGCAAAAATAACTTATTGACAAACATGTGAGATCAAAAATATATTGAGAATGCCTGCAAATCTTTACATTTTGATGCTCTGGATAATAACTGTACATACAGACATCCTTTTCTATGGTTCTATTTGTCCTAACAGCAACAGTCATTTTTAGCTGATTTTTTGGGGGGGTTGGGGGTGGGTTTTTTTGTTTTTATTTTTGGCTAGTTGGGCCTTTTTAATTTATTTATTTTAAGCAGCCATTCCTTTTGTGAACTTTTGTACATTTATTTCTCATCATTTGGATCTTCAGAAGCATATAAAATTTAGATGTAAAAATCCCTATTCTGGTTTCCATCTCTGGTGGACCCACAGTGCTGTCAAACAATGACTTCAGCGCTTTCTTCTCATGCATTCCATGATTTTCATTCTGCCCTCTCTCCTAGTAGAGTGGAAGGTTTCTTCTCACAATGAAATCATTCCCAGATGGATGCATTCACAAGTACTCCTGCACATGCACAAAAAAGGAATCAAAACTGCAAAATAAACAGTTCTGTGTGAGTAATTCCTGGGATGCCACAAATCACATTTGCAGATATAATGATAGAGAGCACTTTTATAGCACGTTACATCTTCAAGGCACTGAAAATGCATCACAGATGCAGATATATGTAATAAATATTAATGATGTTATCTTTACTAATGCTCCACTATCTCAGAGCTGAGTTCATCAAAGAGAGACAGAATAAAAGAATGGGTGGAGTTTAAATGCAGAGACATTCAGAAAATTATCAATACCTTGTTCGTGAAGTAGGATGGTCTTGTGGTTAAGGCACTGGCCTGGCACCCAACAGATCTAGATTCGTTCACAGACTCTCTGGGTGACCCTGAGAAAGTCTCTTTATGCCTCAATTCCCTATCGACAAAGTTGGTATAAATAATAGTGGCTACCAAAAAAAAAAAATCAGTAAAAAATGTGGTTTTGATCAAATGAACACTTCCATGGAAAATTTTTCATTTCAATAGAAATTTTCTGAAACTGAAAAATGTACACTTTAGGAGTAATTTCCCCCCCAATAAAACAGTTTTTGAAAATATTCTTGATTTTCGGGGTGGGGGGGCGGTGTTGTTTGGGTTTAGTTTGTTTTGTTTTGGTTTTTTTGTTGAAAAACCAACATGTTTTCCTGGGAAATTTCAGGGAAGAGGAATTATTTTTTTCAGAATTTCCAATGAAAAATAATTGGCCATCTTCAGCCACCTCAAATAAATCATACAACCTAAATTGACAAGACAAACGGTGGGAGAAAAGTAAGGTCTTAGCAAAAGGGACTGTTTCATACTATGCTATGGGTATATGGATAGTGCCCAGTACAATGGGGGCCCAGTCTCGATTGGGGCAACTAGACACTAATGGAATATAAATAATTATATTATAATTATGAATGATAAATTTAGATTGTTGTAGTTCATCCAATTTGCACAAGACTTTGTTACTGAGATTTTTGGAAGTCCCGCTCTCTGAAGCAGCGACTTTAGAGTGCCATTTAAAGTGGGGGACCACAGATTTACTCCTTACAGTATGCACACACCCAGCAGCCTGAGGCTCCTCTTCCCCAGTCTCAGGTGACACCCTCCACCACCAGCCTGACCCCTCAGACCAGCAGCAGAGCAGGACCCCGGAGCTGCACGGCAGAGCTCCCAGCCCTGTGACCTGCTTGCTATAGTTAAAAGATTTCTGCACAGCCACTGGCACCACCCCGCATGCACACAGCTTCTTGTTGCTGGTTGCAATGTGCCAGGGTTGGGGGGAGGGGTTGTTTTTTCCCCCCACTTATAAGACAGAAAAAACCCCAGCCCTTTGCAACTGGCAATCAGCAAGGCAATAACAAAACCAGCCGGCCAGGTGGCAACCCTAGCTGCTTAAAACTGGTTGGGGTGTGACACCCCACACACAACTCCACAGCCTGCGCTCTGGAGCTTGATCCTGCCAAGTGCTGAGCCCTTCGCTGGGAGTTGTGTGTGCTCCGCAGCGCACAGGATCAGGCTCTATTGTCTCGTTCATTGCTGATCTGCATGGCAGTGAGCAGGCCCAGTCCTGCGAGCCGCATTCATGTGAGGGATGCTGATTCCCGTGAGGTTCAGGCTCAGTGTCTACGTGTGGCCTATAAGTCTTGAAGTACGTCTCACGCCATGTTTTTTACAGTAACATCAACATTTACTAAATAAATAAACAATATCGAGAAAGCAACTAATATGTTTACATTTCCCACACATCTCTTGGTACCATTATGATGTGGAGAGGGGGAAAAAACAAAACAGTTTCTCTGATGAGATCAGACTAAACAATTTGAGTAACTTCTTTACAGGCCAGGACTCTTCACCCTTCATGTTCCAAAGAACCACCCGGCATGAATACAGTACAGGACAAACTCAGTCCCCTGCCTGTGTAGACAGGCTGAGATCTGGGGAGAGGCCAGGGGCTGTGAATTCTCTCCCCTAGAGTGTGGAAGCTATTCCAGCCCATTGGCTGAAGTAGCCTACACAGGGCCCTTATGCATACCCCTCTAACTTGTGTTGTGAGAGATTGCAGCAGATTTGCACCCCCTTCATGCCTTACCCACCACCGCCACATACACACTAATCTACTAAGAAAAAATTCTTCCTAATTTTAGGCAATGTAAAACAAAAAAATCAACAATGCAGAAGTAGTTGATAAACTGAAAGCAGAAAATTATGAATGAAAGCTTAGTCCAGACCTTTGGACTATATCGCTATTAAAATATCTTCAGCATAGGTGCACTATATTTTATAATGTCTGTATGATGCTCTTTTGTGCTTCAGAAGCTGAAAGAGTTTAGTCATCTATCAAACGGCAACTTAACATTTTCCTGTAGCCAAGGGTTCAATGTGTTATTTGTTACCCACAAACTCCTGGATGGATCAAGCCCAAATCTTCGCTTTTGGTGATAAACTACTCACTCACAAGCTGAATTCATGCAGAGAGACTTCTGGCATAATATTTTACTTCTGACTTATGACACGTGACTTTTTTAACATAATATTAAAAAACAGAAACGGTAATATTCCAAACACAGAGGGCATTTTTTTGAAAGCTGATACCAAACATAACAGTAAATGAACCCTTCTGAAAGGTTGCAGTTGCTTTCATATAAAACATTTTCTACCAGGAAATGGAAGTAGAATGTTGAACTAAGCATTAACTTGAAAGAACTATGCACAGATTCCAATGGCTGCGTTATCCTTTAAAACAAAAAGCAAAGCTTTTTGTGAGCGTGCACAGCTCTAGTTTCATAAGAAGGGTATTATGGTGACACGGAAAAATGAATTCAAGCCCAGTATTTTGGATACTCCTCTTAACCCCTTTTTGGCTCCCACACTCTGACACAGCAATTTTAGTGAGGTAACCATTCCAATTAATGAAATTTCAGATTATGTTGTGTATTATTTGTATTATAGTAACACAGCGAGGCCTCAACTGAGGTTGTGGTCCCATTGTGCTAGGCACTGTATAAACATAGTGAGAGACAGTCTCTGTTCCAAAGAGTTTACAATCTAAAGAAAGCCAAGACAGACA
This sequence comes from Terrapene triunguis, assembly GCF_002925995.2. NCBI lineage: Eukaryota > Metazoa > Chordata > Testudines > Emydidae > Terrapene > Terrapene triunguis. The sequence goes on from NW_020664471.1 coordinate 6,361,718, forward strand.
AAGGGCAGTGAGGTGAAATGACTTGTCCAAAGTCACACAATAGATTAGTGACCGAGTCAGGAATACTGTACTGAGTGCAGTGCTCCAGCCCAATAGCTCTCAACCTTTCTAGACTACCGTACCCCTTTCAAGAGTCTGATTTCTCTCGCGTACCCCCAAGTTTCACCTCACTTAAAAACTACTTGCTTACAAAATCTGACATAAATGTACACAGATGTCACAGCACACTGTTACTGAAACATTGCTCATTTTCTCACATTACCATATAATTATAAAATAAATCAATTGGAATATAAATATTGTACTAACATTTCAGGGTATAGCATACAACGCAAAATAAACAAGTCATTGTCTGTATGAAATTTTAGTTCGTACTGACTTCGCTTTTTATGTAGCCTGTTGTAAAACTAGGCAAATATCTAGGTGAGTTGATGTATCCCCTGGAAGACCTCTGCATACCCCCAGGGGTACGCATACCCCTAGTTGAGAACCACTGCTCTAGTCTACACTTCCTCCTAATCAACAGGTGGCCATGTTCTGGGTACATTTGCTTTGCTTGGAAGTACTGAAAGGGTTACATTACATTACACATTGTCTTCTGTGTTCAGCCTGATTCTTTCATCACCAAATATAAAAAACAAGGCTATAAAAATGAACTTGGCGTATAGTGCTATTTGCTGGTTTGCCAGCTTCCAGTGTCATCAAGCGTGACACAGCATTATTACTAAACATCCTGCATATAAAATCAGAGGTGATTTAATCTGGCTTTCTGCCATCCCACCGGCTGTCTTCTTGACACCATGTAAATAATACATCACTTTATGGCCAAACTACTTTTGTGCCCCATGCTGAGAGAGAAAAGGACAACACATGGTATTATTATTAGCCACATCTTAGCCACCTTGGAAATGTGTGAGATGAACATTGACATTGATCCAAATGTGCTGTGATCTCCAATTTCAAATACTTCATTAGGCTGAAAAGAAAACCATGCATTCACAGTGATTAAAATCAGTGACGTGCTGCTTTACATCTCACTCCCATTAAATGTCAACCTCCTAATTAAGACTGCTGCTTAATAACAGAGTTTGTAGATTGATGCAAGATTTTTAAACATCAGGGTTTTCTCAGAATGTTGTTGTTTGAAAAAGGCCACAGCTTTGGAGGGAACTTGTAGACCAACAAAAACAAAAATCACAACTCCAGCCTGCAAAAAATACAACTACCTAATTAAAATCCCCTGGTAAGATTAGACTAGTTTCTCTCCTGTCCTGATCATGTAAGGGTGTAAATCTATTGACGTCATCAGGGCATGCTCGTTAAACCAAAGCGAATTTGTGGTTTTCACTGGGGAACACTGTAAAACAAAGCTAGTGCAGCTGATATGATATGTCACCTCTTTCTTGCACTATTTGTCTTTTTCATCTAAATGTCACATATCCTGAGTTGAACTGAAAACAGGCAGCAACATCCTATGCATTCTGTTTTCATAGCACCTTAACAGGGTTATGTCTTTAAATCAGTGGTTCCTGACCACTGATGCAATGACTAGTACTTCAGAATCTTCTGACTAGTATTCTGGTTCCATATAGGGGGAGGGATAGCTCAGTGGTTTGAGCATTGGCCTGCTAACCCCAGGGTTGTGAGTTCAATCCTTAAGGGAGCCACTTAGGGATCTGGGGCAAAATCAGTACTTGGTCCTGCTAGTGAAGACAGGGGGCTGGACTGAATGACCTTTCAGGGTCCCTTCCAGTTCTAGGAGATATATATGGAGATATCCTATATATATTATATTAAGTGGTTAGAGTGGGATTAGGGTGACCAGACATCCCGATTTTATCGGGACTGTCCCGATATTTCCTTGTTTGTCCCGCGTCCCTACCGATGTGCGGTCGGGACACTGGACAAACAAGGAAATGCTCCGGAGCCCGGAAGTGCTCGCACCCTCCCCCCCCCGGCCCGACTCCGCCTCCTCCTCCCCCCATTGGCTCCCTCCCCGAATCCCCGCCTCTTCCCCAAGCTCACCATTCCTCCTCCCTCCACAAGCGCTGGAGGGAGGCCCGGGAGACGCAGTGGGAGCGCGGGGCCGGGGTGAGTGAGAGTCCGGCCTGGCCCCAGTGCAGGCAGGACTCAGTCGGGCGGTAGGGAGAGTAGGGGGGCGGCCCGCGGGGCCAGGCGGTGGCTGTTCTCCCCCCCGGGCAGCGGGACTCGGGAGCAGCCGCTGCTGCAGCTCCCACTGCCGCGGGGGGAGGAAGCGGC
>NW_020664471.1:6364376-6400978 GCF_002925995.2 Terrapene triunguis
TTTAGCTTCTTTTGACTACCGCTGCACATTGAGTGGATGTTTTCAGACAACTATTCACAATGACTCCAAGATCTCTTTCTTGAGTGGTGACAGCTAATTTAGATCCCATCCTTTGGTAGCTATAGCTGGGATTACGTTTTCCAATGTGCATTACTTTGCATATATCAACCATGAATTTCATCTGCCATTTTGTTGCCCAGTCACCCAGTTTTGTGAGATCCCTTTGTAACTCTTCACAGTCTGCTTTGGACTTAACTATCGTGAGTAGTTTTGCATCATCTGCAAATTTTGCCACCTCACTGTTTACCCCTTTTTCCAGATCATTTATGAATATGTTGAATAGGACTGGTCCCAGTACAGACCCCTGGGGGATACCGCTACTTACCTTTCTCCATTCTGAAAACTGATCATTTATTTGTTTCCTATCTTTTAACCAGTTACTGATCCATGAGAGGACCTTCCCTCTTACCCCATGACAGCTTACTTTGCTTAAGAGCCTTTGGTGAGGGACCTTGTTGATCTTTAATATATTAATATGCAAACTAATCAAGGAATTTGCATGTGCACATTTTCTTATTTTCTGAAGAAGTGAAACACATGAAGTCTTAAGATTCCCCAAGTGCAATACTGTGCATCCTTCCCATTCATTAGCTTCATGTTGTAAAAAATAATGCTAGATTCTAAGAAACAGCCTCATATAGAACAAAGATGGTTGCTGCAAAAATGAGTCTGCCAAGTTATTTGTGTATGGTGAGAATAAGAATCACATGATGCGAGAGAAGCATGACTAGCTGATATCTGTTACATACTATTGAAAAGGGAAAACAGAATGAAATCATTCAGTCACATTACCCCATAGTAGACAGATAAGAAAGGGTATAACATTGGAATCACAAACATGCAAGTGAAAGTTATCAAGCTATACAATACATTGTGTAAATGTTTCTGGGTGGAAAGCTGGAATTTAATTTTAATGATTCTTTCTAAAAATGTGTTTGCTTTGATTTCCGGGGGATGTATTATTACTAATAGAGACACAACCAGCAACATTTGTGATTCCTGGCAACCATTCTTATGCTCAGTCCATTAGTCTCTCCATATACAGATGCTCCCTTTTTATTTTTAGTGGAGGTTCATCAAGTGGATGTGAAAATTAAAATGCAGTTAATATTAGAGGTTCAAAAATCTAGCATAATTTTTTACTAAAGATATTCAAAGTACTATATATCTGGGTATATATAACATATATCCACACAAAAAATTGTACTTTGTGTATCAGTTAAGACTAACATACCTAACACATGGCCTCAAAAGCAAGGAAATGAAAAGTTAAGCCATCATTCTGCTCCTCCACCCACAGATACACACATCTCACCATTACCACAACCACCACAGACAATGCAGGGTCTCCCTTGCCCCAGTAGAAATGCCAGTCATCCACCACCTCCTTTCTCAGACTGCCCTCCCAACCATCATCAGACCAGGCTCTGGCTCCCCACTGCCTTTCTTCCCCTCCCGCTCTGCCAGTGTCCCTTCTGCACAGCTCTGGGAAGCCATATTCCCTGAAGTTCGTAAATATGTATGTAAAATACAAGGCAGGAAGGTATTTGACTTTAAAAACCAAAGAGTTTGTTTCTGAAAGTGACAGAGACCTATTTTTTTTTTCAGCTAAAGGAAACCACCATGACAGGAAGAATGTACCATTTCCTCTTGAATAGACTCATTGTCAGTGTCAGCAGCTCACGTTTATCCAGATATGACTGTTGCTATGTTGACACGCTTTCATGTGCACACACAGACACATGCTGTGAAATGGACCCGTATGTTTTAAGTAGCCTAAATAGGACACTGTGGTACTGACGACAGGTAAGTCAGGCTATCATACAATGAGGGCTTTTATAATAAACCAGTAAGTCACTGCTGGTGACTGCTGAGCTTGGCTCCTTTTGAAGATTAGTAAGAATTTGCCAGTTGTTCTATTTGTATGTTCCACTTGTCTAGGGTTGAACTTGTTTGGAATAGTTCCCCTACCTCTGAACATATGAATGTATATCCACCAACAAATAATTCAAAGACACACAGTGAGTGAGGTAATATCTTTTACTGGACCAACCTCTGTTGGTGAGAGAGACAAGATTTCAAACTTACACAGAGGTCTTCTTCAGGTCTTCTTGGTGTCAGCTCGAAAGCTTGTCTCTCTCACGAACGTTGGTCCAGTAAAAGATACTACCTCACTCACCTTGTCTCTCTAAGATCCTAGGAGCAACACAGCTACAACAACACTACATACAACAAGTAATTCAGGCAATTTTCTGAAGCTAATGCTAACAAAAGTTCCATTGAGGAGGAGAGAGAAAGAGCCTTGCTGAAAAGAAGTTTTGACAGACCCTTGAAAAAGGCTCAAATACATTTGACATTCCTCTTACAATACTCACATTTTCACTTGTGGCGAGCACTCTTCATTACCTTTGTCATGCGTCCTAACTTCTTGTTAACTTTTCTCATTTTACCCACCTGTCTACTATGGTGTTTTCCCCTCTAGATTTTTAGCTACCATCCTTCCTCCACTATCGACTCTTTCCAACCTCATTTACAGTTGATATCTGGCTTTCCTATGCTGGGGCAATTTATCTGAGTTGTGGAATCTAGAGCCAAGGCAACACAAGGCCCATGCCAAATTTAGTCCTTCGCAGAGTTTGGTTTTCATCTTATGTAACCTCCTCACTTTTTTATAATTATTTTTTGCATTATAGTAGCATCTAGAAGCCACATTTAAGATTGGAGCTCCATTCTGCTAGACACTGTACAAACACATTGATTATGACTACACTAGGAAAAAATACGTTAATGTGCATGAGCTAACACTGTTAAAAACCTAATATAGAAAAGAGGCCCAATGGTGCCAAATGGCAACAGGTTCACTATTCTATGTCAGCAACTCCTATCACACCTGCCAAATTCATTACATCCAACACACTGCTTTCATTGTACTTATCCAAAAAGTATCTTGTAAGTTATCAAATGAAAGCTTACCTCATACTGGTCATAATAAGCATTGCGAGATGAATGTGTGGTTGGTGTGCAAGGAGTTATGTGTGCCCATTAAAATACGTTTTAAACGGTGTAACCAGGCAGAGTTGACAAACAGGTTTTTTTCAGACAGGAGATGCAAAGTATATCTCTGTCTCGTCTAAATCAAGCCAACACAGTGGAAGCTCCATTTGCATGTGAAGTCAACAGGAAAAACAGGCTGACGGGGGGGGGGGGAATGTGAAACCAACCGGAAGAGAACACTGGAGAACAAGCAATGGGGGAAAAGAGTCTCATCTGGGGGTGCACTTCAAAATGGAGCATTTCAAAGGCTTTGCAGATTAAAGATAATGGAAAAGGGCCCCTTTCTTATCCTTCACTAAACAAGCGAAAAAGATAGTGCAGATTGCATTCGTGAAAAAGCTGGATCCTGGCACTGCAGGCTAGCGACGCTGGGATGTTGCTTTGGGTGAGAAATTGCTTTAGACGAGGATTTTAGCCTGTTAGAGTTAACTTTGGAGTCTACAAAGCGAGTTATCCCTTTTGTTTTACATCTAACCTGTTGTTCTTATTATCCTTGCTCACTATCTCTTAAATGTTAATCTTTTTAAGTAAACATAATTTGTTTTCACTATAAGTAGATTCCAATGCTGCGTTGTTATAAAGGACTTTATCCTGAGTTGTACCAGGCAAGCTCAGTGTACATTGTGTCTTCAAAAACAGTTTACCTGGTTATTTCTATGAGTGTCCAGTGACAGGGGCTGGATACTACAGAGAGGGATGCTGGCAGAGGTTCTTGGGGGTTGATGCGTATCTGTCACTAGCCTGTACAAGATTGGGTGAGGTCTGCAGAGACAAATCAATGCTTGTCTGTGGCCAGAGGCTGTTAGTTTCAGGGAGCTGAGCTGCAGCAGGCACCAGGGAAGCCTTCTTCCCTCTAAGGACAGGTGATGGTGAGGAGCCTCACAACACTGAGTACCCCTGGAAAGCATCACAAGATACTAGCTTGGGTAGCCTAGTGTTTACCGTCACTAGCTAAAACTACAACTTGCTTAGGATTTCAACACATGGTACTAATGTGTTAACAACACACAGTTTTAAATCATTTAAATCAGCTTCTGTACCAGGTGACTGGAGGATAGCTAATGTGATGCCAATTTTTAAAAAAGGCTCCAGAGGAGATCCCAGCAATTACAGGCCAGTAAGTCTAACTTCAGTACCAGGCAAATTGATTGAAACTATAGTAAAGAACAGAATTATCAGACACACAGATGAACACCATTTGTTGGGCAAGAGTCAAAATGGTTTTTATAAAGGGAAATCATACCTCTCCAATCTACTAGTATTCTTTGAGGGGATCAACAATCATATGAACAAGAGTGATCCGGTGGATATAATGTACTTAGATTTTCAAAAACCTATTTCATTCATCTCCACGTCCACAATATGCATTGATATAAACATGCAAGAGAGAAGACTATTGAGGCTTGGTCAGTACTAGCAGTGGGTCGGAGGTTCAAACTTTTCAGATGACTTGGGGACAGATTTTTTAAGGTATTTAGGTTCCTAAAGATGCAGATAGCCACCTAGTTGCCTAACTCCCATTTATCTCATTGGGAGTAGATGTCTAGGTGCTTTTAAAAAAATTGCACTAGGCACCTTTAAAAATCTGGCCAGAAGTACCTTTCTGCATCTTTCCACACCTAAACACCATTAAAAATCTGGGCCCGGGTCCTTCCCAATGACCCGCTCCCCACAGGTCCAAATGTGCCATGTCACTCCAGTGAAACAATCAGAATAGTACCAGTTAAGATGATGCCACTTATCCTCTAGGAACTGAACTACAATCAGCCAACTCATTTTGTAAAGATGGTGAGTGAGAAACATCCTATATTTGAATCTGTGATATAGAGGAGAAAGGCTGTGTATACCATTACCATTACCAATCTCTAACTGGAGGCTGCAAAAAATTAAGTGTCTCTATGTTACAGTTTTTCTCGGGTCTAATATAAATGATCTGAAGTAGTATGGAGCACACTTGGGGAAATATATTGTGTTAGGTAAAGGGGGTTTTCATTTTCAGAGCTATTTATAATTTTTTACTATTTCCTTTGGGGTGGCTTTCATATTATTTTTATCTCTTCCACTGGTTTGTATTTGTAGTTCTAGAACAATTTAAAATATTCTAAGTCATGGATGGAAGCTGCTAAGAATTCTATGAATCAGTGTTGCAAATAAGCAACTTAAAAAAAATCTATTAACTATAAGCTTAAAAAATGTCAAATGAAAGCCTGCCTTTATGATTACAGTATATAGTGACAGATTTGGCATGTGAAAATGCCTGGTTTTTCCATTCTAATAATCACAGAATCGTTTTGGTTGGAACTTGGCAGGAAACTCTGATGGCTCATCTAGTCTATCTCCTTACTTTGTGGCTGGACTGGTTTCAGTATCCCTTCCCTGATAGAGGAACGTCTAATCTAGCCTTAAATATCTTCAATGATGAAGATTCCAAAAATCTCCCTTGGCAGCTTGTTCCATTGCCTAAGTGTTCATTTAGCAGTAAATGCTCCCCTAACATTTAACCTAAATTTTTCCCTGATACAGCTTAATACCATTCTTTTTTTCTTTCTTCCACCATAACTAATGAGAATATTTGATCCCTATCCTCTTTATAACTTCCCTTTGGGTAGCTGTAGACAGTATCGTGTGTCCCCATGGTCTTCTTTTTCTGTAGAGCGAACATGCTCAGTTTGCTCAACTGTGGTCATACAGTGGATCTTATTATGCAAACTTCCCATAACGTCTGTTACTTTTCCTACAGTCTTCCCAGTCTAAGGCTTTCTTTTAATATGGAATGTCTAAAACTGAATGCAGTATTTTAATTCACAGCCATAAATGACCATAATGATGGCCAAAGACTACGCTTCTTGTTACATATAAATATGTAACATGGCTTGTGTTGTAGAGGAGGTTAGACTGGATGTCCTTAGTGGTCCTTTTAGGCCTGAAAATTCATGAATCTTTAGAATGGATACAAGTCAATACAACCTTTGCCCCTTTTTGTGACAGGATTGCTGACCAATATGAACCACCTGCTATCTCACTGGTGAGCCCTGTGTTAACCCCCAGTGCAACATCCAGCTAGCAGAGAACTCCAAAACCCCTGAAGTACAGGAAAGGGAAGTAATGCCAGAGGTTAAAGTGGACCGGGCTCCAGGAGGAGCCAAAGGTTGCAGAGAACAGGCGCATCAGGCTGGAGACAGCAGCCTGGGAAGGATAGCTAGGAAGTCTGTGACAAAATGGAGATTAGAACCCTGTTTCTTAGACCCAGCAATTCTCCAATTTCAGTCAGGAGACCAGTCAGCTCCCCCTGGGAAGGCTAAGTAGCTGGCAACCTGGGAGGCAGGGTTGGAAAGATGGGAACACAGGAACTGGGGTCTGGGAAAGGACAGCTGAAAGGGAGGCGGTGGCAGAGCCCAGGAAAGACCTAGACACAGGCTACAGCAAAGGCCTGGGAGGGATTTGTGTAATGGGAAACTACAGAAGAAGTCTTCCAGAAAAGGTTTGTTCCTGCCAGCTCTTTCCCTGAGACCAAGATGCCTCTTATACTTCCCAGCAGGCCTGGCTCTCTTGGTTATATGACCGGAATTGCAGGAAAACCACAGATGAAGTCCCAGCTTTGACCTAACTCCTTAAAAGCCCAGTTCCCTCTAGGACATTCATGGTGTGTCTGAGCAAGTCACTTAAACTTGCTGTACCTCAGTTAGCACACATGTAAAACAGGGATAGCTATATATGCCCATAGTTGTAAAACATTTGGAGAACTATGGATGAAAAGTCCTATAGAAATGTTCATTGCTCTTCTTTCAAACAATATCTTGATATGCATCTTGGTTCTTGCATCAAAACATTCAGGGCACTCAAAGTGAAACTAGAATCTGATCTGACAGCAAAGCAACACGCATCAAGGACAAAGACACAGCGAGGCAGAGGTAGAACCTCAGGCACCAGAAGAAGAGCTTGGCACCAGATTGCAGCTAGGAACAGATATGGGAGGCAAAACTAAGAAAAATAGCCGATGCAAAGGCAGGTGAAACGTAGAAAAAGACCCAGAGGCTTCTCTTCCCTAGTCCTCTTAAGGAAATTTCCCTTTGGTTATGGGTATGTACCAAACATTGCAGTGAGTCAGGCAAAGTCATCTCAGTCATCACCGGGAACTGAACCTATGACCTCCACAAGCTGAGCTGAAGGACTAAAAGGCCAGGTTTTTAAAGTTATGTAGGTGTCTAAAGATGCAGCTAGGAGATTAGTAGGATTTTCAACAGTGCTTAGTCCCCTAATTCCCATTGAAATTAATGGAAGTTAGGCACCTAGGCACTTTTGAAAATCCCATTAGGTGCCTACCTGCACTTTTAGGTAGTCCCCTAACTGGTAGCTGTAGTTTTCTGGCTCAGACACAGAAGGGGATGTGTAACTGAACAGTGGGCTACAAAAGCACACTACTTTTTATTAACTGTACGAGCAGTCAGCTCAGATTGTGTTTGCTCAGGCTTCTGGAAACATCTAGTTCTCACTGAACATGCTCAGTGGCTTAACACATGCATTAACAGGGTCACTCCCATGCTCACATTACATCATCCCACTTGCAGAGTCATACATGCTAATAACTTGATATCTATCCTTACAGTTACCAAGTAATCACTTGTGCTTTGTAAATAGAAGCCCCAGGACACCTAACAATCAAAAATGTTTTTGACCATTTCATCAAATCACTTCCAACCACCAAAAGTAATTTAGCCAGTTCAAATAACAAGAGACGTGCTTCCATCTGGGCATTCATCCCTTGTGGTGACAATTAACAGTTATTTCATATTAGTAATGTAATGGCCAGTGAGTAGATGAGCTCACACAAGCCTCAGAACTGGCAGCAACAGTATTTTTCAGTCCAGGTCCTATTTTCACTCCCTTGGGTGAGCTGTGAACTAGGTAAGCTTTGCACATGCATCTGCACCAATATGTTCTAGAGACATTTCCTTGTGCCAACCTAATGTGACAAGTGAATCACGCTGTTTTCTATCACCATGCGTGGATTACAGCGTTTGCCTTTTCACTAAAATACTATCACTTTTAAGACAGGGGCTGTAATTTCTTTTTTTAAATAAAGGAAGTCTGACTAATTCTGCAAAGCCACTAGAGCTAGTATTTAGACACACACACACCCCAACCTGTATCAGTGTAACACTCCTCAGTGACTGCAGCAGTTTTGAAACCAGAATATCAACTCGGTTACAGAAAAAATACAAAGCCTTTGAACACTGTGACCTACTGGGGGGATTGTTTTCTGAAGCTGAGGGCTGAGATTCAGAGAAGAGTACTGGCAAAATCTCAACACTCCAGTCTGAACGTTTTCTTGAAACTGTAAGGATTCCTTGTGGTCCCTCAGTCAACCTTATCCAAGACAGCAGCACCAAAGCACAATAATGTGCTGAGCATGCACATTACATACAGGCCACTTGGTAACAGAGGAAACAGTAGTCATTGCTTTCAGGAAATGGGAACCAGAGGTTTAGCCCTCCAGAGAAAACTTCTCTGTTGCTGTAACACCTACCTTAGCACGTAGATTTTCCTGCTATAATGTGGTGTTCGTTTTTGCATTCGTGACATAACTAGCCCCCCAGCTAGAGCGTGGTGCTGCAGACGTAGGCAAGAGTAGACACTCCGAGCTGCTCTTCAGTAGCTTTGTTCTTTTCTCTCCCAGAGGTTGCAATGGGTAGTTGTGGGCTCCTCGTCCCAAAAGAGCTCTCAAGTGTGGGGTGCCTCTATTACCCCTCCTGGGCAAAGGGCATATGGAGCAATTAGGAGGGGTAGGAAGGAGGCATGCTGTATTTAGTATGCTGATGACACCCAACTGTCACTGTACTCCGTGCAGCTCAGCAGGGCCGGCTCTAGGCACCAGCAAAACAAGCTGGTGCTTTGGGCGGCACATTTTTAGGGGCGGCATGGCCGGCGCCAGAATGCCGCCCCTAAAAATGTGCCCCGGCCACCCTAGCTCACCTCCGCTGCCGCTCGCGCGCCGCTACTCGCCCTCCCTCCCAGGCTCTCAAACCTGGGAGGAAGGGGGAGATCCCAAGCGGCCGCGGCGCGGGCCCCGCTGCTCCCCCTCTCTCCCTGCCTCCTAGGCTTGAGAGCCTGGGGGGAGGAAGCAGGGCTGGGGATTTGGGAAGGGGGTGGGGTAATTAAAAAACGGGGGAGGGCGGCCAAAATTGTTTTTGCTTTGGGCGGCAAAAATCCTAGAGCCGGCCCTGCAGCTCAGTACTTCACCCAGTGTCTAGATGAGATTGGGGGCATTGCTGAGAAAGAGCTGGCTGAACCTCAACCTGACAAGACTCAGGGGATGGCGATAAGTTGGAGGAAGCAGCAGAGGAGATGGTGCAAGTAATACCAGCTCCTTTGACTGAGGGAGTGTATCCACCTTTAGTTAGCAACCCACCACAGTCTAGGGCTGATGTTGGACCCCAGCTGCTGTTTTAAGACCATATTGCAGCAGTAACCCACTCAGGAAGTTGCCATCTCCATCTCACTAAGAGGTTGCAAACCTCCCTTTTGGATGCAGCACTGTTACCCATGCTTTTGTCCCTCAAGATTAGACTAATGCAGTGCACTCTTCATGTGACTGTAAAACCATTTAGAGAAGGATGCAGGTGCAGAACAGAGAAGCTCAGTTATTGAGTGGGACATCTCTCTGGGACCATGACACCAGTGCGCTGCAACCTGCACTGACTGCCTATTGGTCTCCAGGTGGAATTTAAGCAATTATGATCCATGAAGGTCTCTGATCTCCCTAGTATCAGGGAGACTAGAGACATTGTAAATTTAAGTAAATAAATAAAGTAAATAAACTAGCAGGGTAGTGCTAGTACAAGTGAGAGCAGACTCAAGATCTCACTCACAAGAATACCTTATGCATGAGATTTTCAACCTCAGCTTTGGCCTCTCTCTGCACCTACTGAAGTCAATTGTAAAACTCCCTCTGACATCAGTGGGAGCAGACTTAGGTCAGTGTTGAGCGCTTTTGAAAATTCCCAGCCCACATATTTAAAGCACTGTGCAAACATTAATCCTCAAAACACCCCTGTAAGGTAGGCACAGGTTATTGCCATTTTATCAAGCACACAGAGGTTAAGTGATTTCTCCTAGGACATGGAAGAAATCAGTGTCAGAGCTGGGACTAGAACTCCAAGAATTCCTGGCTCCCCACCCTGTTCTTAGACCACTCCTCTTTCCTACGGAGAGTCCTCTGCTATGCCAAACAATGGAAGAAGAGATTTCTTCACCTCAACCTCAGAAACCTGCAGAGAGGAAGTGACACTATCTGTAAGCAGTTTTATTTATAACCCTCATAACTGTTTGAGTTGTTTATGAAGAAATGTGGGTGCAGTAGGGTGGTGTCACTCTCCACTCTGCAGTCTTCACTGCCTTACCACAAAAATGGAGAACAAAGCCTAACTGGAAACAAGCACTCATGTTTAATCAAGCTAGATTTCAATCAATTGATACAAATTGCATAGGCCTTATTTAAAGGGTAAAAGGTTGAATGCAAGATCCTTTTCAATTGCTACATGCAAATTTTGTAAGGCTAGAGCAAATAGACCCTGTAGAGAGACAAAGAGATAAAATCTAAAGTGATTTCAGGTTTCCTTTGTCTCTCAATCCTACAGAAAACAGGAAGACAAATTGATTCTTCTTCCAAGAATTCTGATATTCCCTTTGTAATATACGGAGTATATGCAACTATGAAGCAGCTTTCTGGCATGTGCCCTCTGATAAATTTCAGCGTCTTTGGCAAAAGGAGAGCTGTCTGGAAAAATAGAAGTTAGACAAAATTGTGTTGAAGCGGTTTCCAGGAAATACATTTCTTTTTCCACTGAAAAATTCCAAGATATTTTTACAACAGATCTCTATAAAATTCTTAATAATTTTTGTTTCTTTCCACCCTTGTTACAGTTTTCTCCAAAGTTCCTGAGTCCTGCCATGTGGCAAAGACATAACCTTTGTAACCTGTACCCATGTCATATGACTGGGGTCAGGAATTAAAGACAAGTCTCTTACCAGCATTCCTTCATTACAACCTCTGCTAATTTAGTAGTATTTGGTCCTTCACCAGTGCATGGATGTGTGGGGAGAGAGTTCGATCACTCTATTTTCTGGTAGTAACAACAATGTAATAATTAACATCTAGCTCCTTTCATCCATAGATCTCAAAATGCGCTACTATCATTATGCCCCCTTTTTTCACATGGTCACTCATGGTCCAGAGTCACCAAGCAGTTTATCTGCAGGTCCTGAAATAGAACCCAGAGCGTCTGAGGCCTGGTCGATGCCTAAAACTTAGATTGACCTAGCTGAGAGACATAATTCAGGCCTGGTACAGACACACTAGGTGCATGGAAGAATTCTTCCATTGACCTAACTGCCACCTCTCTAGGGAATGGATTAATTACAGCAATGGAAAAACCCCTTTCTTAAGTGCCCACGGCACTGTGGCACAGCTGCAGTGCCATAGCTGTGCCTCTGTAGTCAGGGCCGGCTCCAGGAACCAGCATTCCAAGCAGGTGCTTGGGGCGGCAATCTGCAAGGGGCGACAGTCCGTGTGTTTTTGCCGCCGCGGACAGTCCGTGTGCCGTTAGGGCGGCACGTGCGTTTCTGTGGCGGCGGCAATTCGGCGGCAGCTTCTATGTTCAGCTGCCTGCGGCAGCAATTCGGCAGCTTCTGTCTTCCGGCTGAAGACAGAAGCTGCCGCCGAATTGCCGCCGCTGCGGAAACGCGCGTGCCGCCCTAATGGCACACGGACTTCCCTCGCCGTCCACGGCGGCAATTCGGCGCGTTGCTTGGGGCGGCAAAAACAGTAAATCTGGCCCTGTCTGTAGTGTAGAGAAGCCCTGAGACCGAGTCCAGTGAGATATCCACTAGGTCACATTTCCTAAACGCCAAGGCTTAGAGGTAAATGGCTTGTGTGTTTCATGTGTAAAGCAATAAAAGCACTTCACATCAGTGAGACAGTGACTCATAATTTCTGCAAAAGGGTTATTTAGGGAAAGGTATTACTTATCCAAAATACATGTTGTGGAAACAAACAAACTGCCTGATTTCTTTAATTTCATGGGCACAAGAGGTACTCTGCCCAAAGTTAAAACTTTGAGAAGTGAACAGGGCATTAAAGGACCAATATTACAATGGAAGATCCACTGACATAACAGCTTTAAGGAGAGACAGATGTTTTCACTGAATGGGCTAGAGACATATTCTCAAGGGGGCTTATGAAAACATTCCTATCAGACTTTAAGGCATATCCATTTGCACGCACGATAACCCACATTGCAGCATACAGGCATTTTTATATTCAGTTATTCACATGGGAAAACTGCTTGTTTGTGGTACGCAATTTTTGCATGCAGAGGTTTGCCGCAATTTTCAATAGCACTTTTTTAAAGAAAATGCTTTGAAAAATTAGCTCTTACAAAATAAACTAGAATATTAGATTCATACATACAAAAATTCAAAACAAACAGCACTATCTTCTGTGCAGGACATATTTAATGACACAGAAGTAGCAGCAAATGTTGGAAGACAGATTGGTATTACAACAAAACAAGTTATGCTGGCTTTTTGTTATCGCTATTAGATGTCCACAGCTTTCTCTTCAACCACTTGTTCCCTGAATGTAGAGGTTACAACATACAATTGCAAGCTAAACAAAAAATAGGAAAGGGTCCATTAGGATTAATAATCCCCCACTGTCCCCTATGAAAATAAATTCAAAGGAGGACAATAAAACAATGGGTAACAAAGTGCAACCATACCTAATGCAAATGCTAGAAGGAGACTAAAGCATTTTGAAATCAGCTTCTTACAACAGTGATTCACTCAACTTCAAATCAAATTTTCATGTTAGTCTAGAACAGCAATTTCTAAGGAGCCGAAAAGGTACCCACCAACTTGCCTCTTGATTAAAAATCAAATTAATTGAGATAATCCAACATGGGGCCAAATTCTACCATCAGAGCCACAAAGGTGCAAATAAGAGAAGAATTTGACACATCATTTTCTTGTATATCCTTTAAGAAATTCACATAAGAACTATAGTGTGAAACAATCACTAAACTGTCAAGGATAAGAGGTATCTTTGCCCATGCAAAGTACGCTGATGTTCTGTCAGACTTGGTGTGACATTTCACTCCATAGTCTTTATGAAAATATGTTTATGATATGAATATGACATAACTGAGATGTACTTCATGCAAGATGGTTCTTGTAAGGTATCATTGGCAAGGTTATAATTTACTGAATGCGATTATCCAATTTGTATGCCTGTATAATTTCTCTGTCTGAAGTTAGGAATATTGACTATGTATCTGTATTTCAACAATGCTACTTTGGGTGATGCCCACAGCTAACACTTCAGATACAGCAATGGAAAAGCCAGATGGGGCGGATGGCCCATCAGCGAGGACAATGGACTGTGAAAAGGCTTGGTCTTCTTGCGGACGCTCCATACTCCATACTGACTCATGGATGCTGTGATACTACAGAGTCAGGTGGTCTTGTCACTTGATACTAAACATTACCTGGGACTTCTTGTAAATTTCCACTGGAAGGGAAGGGGGGGGGTCAAGTTTGGGAAACAAAGGATTCCCATCTTATGTAAATCCTATTTAAGGGTGGGGAGAAAGGCAAACATGACTCCTCCTCTCCTGGGCCTGTGTGCCCAAGAAGAAAGACTGCTAAAGCCACCTGAAGTGAAGGGGGGGGGGAGTCCAGACAGAGAGGGGTCCAGTCTGAAAAGAAATATAACTGGAACTCTAAACCATAGAAACTTTGCAACCTGCCTAAAATAACATTTAGGATAAGAAATTACATTTTGTAACCTGCTTCTTAAGTATTTTGAGCTTAGCTTGTGTATTTTGCTTTATTTGCTCAGTAATCTGCTTTGTTCTGTCTGTTATCTCTTATATTCACTTAAAATCCACCTTTGATAGTTAATAAACTTCTTTCTTGTTTATAATAAAACCCAGTTTATGCAATTTCTAACTGGGGGAGCAAGAAGTTGTGCATATCTGCCTCCACATTGAGGGAGAGGGCGAATTTCATAAAACCTTTGGGTTCGTACCCCTTAAAGGAAGTGGGCACCAGGATGTAGGGGTAAGCCCCTAAGGCTGAATCTTTCCAGAGCGGATCTCTGTCTCTGTGCAGCTGGTGTGGCCCTGCCTGTGTGCTGGGTTGTGGGCCTAACCCAGGAAGGCCAGGTAAAGGGGACCCAGGCTGGCAGAATAGGCTGACTCAGTGGCATCCCAGCACATCAGGTGACACTCCAAAGGGCCAAAACCCGTCTCACTTGGTGCAACAGATTCCTCATAATGACATATGGCCTGCTAGGTTTTGTGGTTTCTTTTGAACCAGCTTTGATTGACAACTGCTTCTCCATCACAAAGTCACTAATAGCTTAAAAATGACATAGCAGATGCCAGACAGTTGTTATTCCTAAAGAAGAAGAGGGAATGAAAAAAAAAACCACACAGACGAATGGTTTCTCCAAAAGAACATAAAGAATTATTTTCATATTGAATCTATCACAGGCATCGGGAAAAAAAGGTGGAAGTGGTTTAGTTTGGTTCAGTGACTATTACAGCAAGTAAAAGGAGTATACAAGGGGATTAATATGCAATAAACATACCCTGTTTCTGACATGCAAGATATTTTATTAGACTGCAGTATAGAGTTTCTTTATAGGAAAGCAGGTGAAGCCTTAAATACCAGCAAAGTTAAATGACTTGTGTCTGAAGTATTGTTGCTGACTCCAGGCCCAGACAGTAAAATTAAGTGCACATCATCCTGGGATTTGCATCAAGCGTTCAAATCAGGGAAAAACCAGGAGGGAGAGACAAAGAGGCAGTAAGCACTCAGGCCTCGTCTGTGCTAGAGACAAATTAGTACCTGTATTATGGCAACAGCCACAAAGCATGCAGCTGTACTAGGGGTAGGAAGAGTGTCAGCAAGCAGTGTTGACAAGGCTCAGGCATTCTTATCACCTTGTCATGGAAGTGGTCTCAGAGAAGATTTTAAGGCACAGCAGTTAAAATGCTTTAGCCCTGTATCCACTAGCAACTTAGCACCATCATTGCTGTGTGCTGTTTTTTCTGGGGTTGGCAAATTCTTCAAAGGAGATGGAGAGAAAACAGAAGGATACAGGGGACTTCAAAGTAGGAGCTGTAGCAGGAGGAAGAAGGGATGGTATGGAAGCACCAAAGGTTGGGACACTGCCCCAGCCTTTGAATTGGGGATAAAAGAGCAGGGATCACTGAGGCAGAGGGCAGTGACATGGTCATAGAGACAGAGGAGGGCATGAGGAGATGGGAAGAGCAGAAGATAAAGAGGTCATGTATAAAGGTAAATTTTTTGGA
Organism: Terrapene triunguis; assembly: GCF_002925995.2. NCBI lineage: Eukaryota > Metazoa > Chordata > Testudines > Emydidae > Terrapene > Terrapene triunguis. Next base: position 6,379,868 of record NW_020664471.1, read on the forward strand.
GAAGAAGAGGGAGGAGAAGAAGTAAAGGGGATGGGAATAATGTTAAAATACAGCTCACAATAGGAACCAGACAACACGGGAGGAACTGGATGAGGAGAGCCTTGAGAAATGCTATGTGCCCTCAATACCCAGGATTGGGCCCAAGAAGAAGATTTATGCCAGTTTTGAGAGGAAGTTGAGGAGGTTGTGGTGATGATGGGAGAGAAGTCAGTAGAGCCCATGGGACCAGAGGTAGGGAACTGGGCCAGCCTACACTGTACACCATGGAAGAGTCAATATTAGTAGCTATTTCCACACAGTTATGGAGATTGCCTTTTCTGATTTTCAAATGGGAAGCAGGTCCCTAAGGTCTTTGCTGCTAGTACTTCTAATTAAGACCAGAGGTTCACAAATAGCTGCAGTCTGGGCCCTGAGCAATTCAGCACCTTGATATCTTGCCACTAATGTAACAGTAACTGCATCTAGGTGGATGGAAACTTACTGAATGCATCGGAGTTCATAGCACCAACCTCCACTGAACGTTCAGTCGTTGGAGTACTAGGCCAAACCTTTCACAGTAATTTTTTTTAAATTTATTTTTAGGGACCTACCAAATTCATGGCCATGAAAAACGCGTCACAGACCATGACATCTAGTGTCCCCCCATGAAATCTGGTCTTTTGTGTGCTTTTACCCTATACAATACAGATTTCATGGGAGAGACCGGCGTTCCTCAAACTGGGGGTCCTGTCCCAAAAGAGAGTTGCAGGGGGGTTGCAAGGTTATTTTAAGGGTGTCGCGGTATTGCCACCTTTACTTCTGCGCTGCCTTCAGAACTGGGTGGCTGGAGAGTGCAGCTGTTGGCCGGTCGCCCAGCTCTGAAGGCAGTGCCCTGCCAGCAGCAGCGCAGAAGGTTGGCAATACCATACCATGCCACCCTTACTTCTGTTCTGCTGCCTTCAGAGCTGGGCAGCCAGAGAGTGCTGGCTGCTCACTGAGGGCCCAGCTCTGCAGGCAGCAGTGCAGAAGTAAGCATTGCAATACCATACCATGCCATCCTTTCTTCTGCGCTGCTGCTGGTGGCGGCTCAGCCTTCAGAGCTGGGCTCCTGGCCAGCAGCCATCGCTCTCCAGCAGCCCGGCTCTGAGGGCAGCACCGTCACCAGCAGCAGCGCAGAAGAAAGGGTAGAGGTACCGCAACCCCCACTACAATAACCTTGTGATACCCACACACACAACTCCTTTTTGGGTCAGGACCCCTACCATTAGAACACCATGAAATGTCATATTTAAATAGCTGAAATTTATTATTTTTTAAATCCTATCACTGAAATTGACCAAAATGGACTGTGAATTTTTAAACATGAGACGATTCAGGACTAGCTTTTGTCACTGTTCTCCTGGTCTTTGTTGTTGTTTTCAGTGCCAATGTTTCTTCTTTCCAGAGTAGGCTATTCCCACATCAAGGTGATTAGGTCTATAGTATAAAACTTTAAAACCAGGTATTTAAATACAAAATGGGACTGAGTCTACACTGTAGAGTTTGGTCAGCTGTAACTTTACACATTTTAAATATATTTTGAGTAAATATTAAGAGATTTATATTCCAGGTTGCAACTTGCACTTCTTTTCTTCACAGGTTTCGGGATAATGGGAAGAATCTAGGAGAACTCAGCTGGATTCTCACTTTTTCAGTTTCATCCTCTGTAAGCTTTATGGAGAAGAAACTTCACAGAAGCCCTTTGGGGGGGGGGGAGAGTGCTTTTGCCAGATACAGCAAAACAAGTTGGCTTGTTCATCAACAAGGGGACACACAAAATACATGGCTATTGATGTTCCAAAAGCAACCATCAGAGTAGACAGAGAAACAAGTACGTCATTTTACCTACTGGAGGAGTGAGATGTGTAGTGATGGTGACACCATGCTAGAAGTCAAGCAACGGATATCAAAAGCAGCAAAAAAATTTTCAAGTTTGTGAAAATTTTTAAAAAGTAGCACGATCAGCAATATCTGAGCAGAGTCATGCAAATCCATAACAGCAATTGATAAGAAGATCAACTCATTCCAAAGTAAACACCTGTGGAAGATTTTCGGAGTCCACTGGAAAGCATTTATTAGAAATACTAAGTAGAGCTTAAAGCATCAAACAATGATGGACCTATTTAGGACATGCTTGAAGGATGTCACCAACATGACTTCCATGTCAAGTGATAAAATGGAGACTAGCTGCAAAGAGAAAAAGAGGGTGACCTAGAGAACCATTACGTATATTAATAGAGGAAAGACACTAAATCCATCAACATGACATTCAAAAGCCTGAACAGACCAGTGCAAAACCAAAATAAAAGGCAGAAACTGATGGATGTCCTATGCACCCGAGAGTGTGGGAGGATAAAGAAAGAAGAAAAAGAAGGGAAAAGAGTGTGAGATGCATGCTGCAGAGGTAGAACTCCCCCATTCATTGGTCAAAGACTCCCCCTACACTCATGGACATGAGGAGGAGCATGAGACCCAGAACTTAAAAGCACAAACATTCCATGGCCCCTGCAAATTCTGAACTGAAGAGTAATACTCAAGGGTCTAGCAGTTGGCACAACAGGTTAAGGCACTAGCTTTTCATTCTTGATTACCTGTCTTGAAATTCTGCTTAAGTCACATGTGAAAACAATTACCCTGGTGAAAAAATAATCATCCCTAACCCTAAATACCCCCATCACAATTCCACACAATCTCCCCCCAAAAAGTCATAAGACAAAACCAGCAAGGGCATTAACAGTCGATCAGAATTGAGGTGCATTAGCTGAAGCACATGAGGGAATGGGTACCACACAGCAACTTTTTTCATTGGTGCCTTGTCAAGCTTATGCTCACACAATCCTGAAATTTTGGAAACAGAGAAAAATAACAAAGTGGGCTCATTCAAAGAAATATATATACATGTCTCTAGGCACATGCTAGGTAAAGGAATGATGCAGGAAGGAATGTGTAACAGGGTTTTATGATGGCTAGGATTAAAGAAGTTAGAATAACTGCTCTGTGTAAACTGATCTGAGATAAAAGAAGGAAATGGCCTCCTTTGATGAAACATTATGGCCCAGTTTAGAATAGGTACAGCTGCATTGTGCAGGAACAGGAACTCTGATAATAAAAGCATTCTGATGTGGTGTTTACCCCAAAACATTAGTGAACAAAAATAAATATGTGAACACAGAGCTAGCCAGTAAATTCAATGAAGCTATTCCTGGTGTTAGTCTAAACGCTTTACAGCATCATGGCAAGATTTCAGCTAGCTGGAAATTGAGTTTTTCATTAGAATTCTACTGATTATTTTGGGTTGCCACAACTAAGCTTTCCACAGCTTCTGTGTCGCTACAACATGACTAGGAGGCAGAAACAGGGGGAGTTTGGAATGTTTTGTATTATAAACCAGTCAGTTAAAGAAAAATCAGTGCCCTGAACCAGTATCCATATCACACACAGGCTTTGTCGAGTTTGCTTATTAACGTGGTTTGTATGGATTGTTACTATCCTAAAGTCACACAAGCTGAAGCCCTCTTGTTCTCACTCATTTGGGTTACTTTTTCCAGTCCACTACAGCTGTCAGTCAGGGTGTGATCTCTTTGAGAGCAACAAATGAGCCAAATGCACAGTTCAATGGCCAGACACTTCAAGTCATAACAAGCTAGTGAAGCGAGCTAATTCTGCTTGCAAAAGAATTAGCCTTTATTAGCCACTAATACCAGTTTTTACCCTCATAGCCCTTTAACCAGCTGCAGCTCCATTGACTTCATATATTGGAAAGATTACAATTGGCATGTCTGGTTATGGAGAGCTCAGAGAGTTTTCTAGAGGCGTTACCTTACTAAGGTAGGAAATAAATGGGGTTAATGAAATGACCACAATTTAGACACCCAGGTATGACATTTCTTGTGACTAAGGCCCCAAATCAAGCAAAGTTCTTAAGCATGTGCCTAACTTTAAACATATGCTGAAAGATAGGCATGCACCTAAATATCTTGATGAACTGAGCCCTGAGCTGGTAGGGAACTTGTGGACAATGATAGATATCCTATTCTGGGTGATGGACTTTGATCTTGGACTTGTGAGGGTGTCATCTAATAAGGTGTATTCCTCTATCTTCTCAGTTTCTACTGAGTTGAGAAGAGAGTAATCTTGCATTGGAGGGTGATGGCCCAGTTGTCCTAATAGAAATTATAACTGGAAAAAGACCTAACAGTGAAATCCTGGCCTCACAGAAGTCAATGTGAGTTTTGCCATGGACGTAAAATGGGGCCAGAATTGCACACAGTAAGTTTATAGTTCTATTTGGGTATGGCTGGGTAACTACAACCTTATGATATTATAGTAGATCACAGCTCTAAAAACATGCTGGTGATTAGGGAAGAGAACAAGTTAATTTTAATGGGCTCTAGCACTTACTACACAGAAAGGCCGCTCCAGAAACTCTTAATGTCCTCAGTAACTATAGATGGGCACATTTACTCAGTCTAATTTCAAAAATGTGAGTTCAAAGTTCACCTCAGACTCAAATATATGCAGATTTTTATTCTACTTTAGAGACAGGGAAACTGTTGGCAGTGGGAGCAGTAGGGGAATAGAGCACAGTGGAGAAAAAAAGAAAAATTCTAATGAAAAAATACAATATATATCCCACACACAGACTTCCAACTTGTTCCAGCCTAACTCTGGGGGAGCTGTTATAGCACCAGCTTTCCTTTAGCCTTTGTGGGTCATTCGGTGGATGAGTTCAAGTTCCTACTCCAATTTCTAGTGTTCATTGCAAAAACCACCAATACAACTGGTTGAGAGAACAGAGAGGCCAAGGATGGAGGGCGGGGGGGGGGGGGGGGGGGGGGGGGGGGAGAGGGGCTGAATCTTCCTCTCACCATCAGAGTCACTCCCTTCATTGGCAAAGCGGTGTAGTTAAGTTAACCCTGTAATTGCCTGTGTTGTGACTGTTCTATGAAGACAATAGTCTCTAGGACCGTCAAGCTTGTTCCTTTCACAAGTATTTGCTTTTAAAGGGGGAGAAACAAAAAGGTCTCTCCCACAACACAAAGCAGTCTCCTAACTGCCAGAACAGAATTCCATCGACATATGAATTTTTCTAGAGAGAAGGCAATGAGTAGGGCACTTCTCCTGGAAGATGCATCTCTTCTAGAACATGGTATTACTGATGTACAGCAGCAAGCAGCTCACCAGCTAAGGTGTAGATGGGAAGCCAAACAATTCAAAATCCAAACTGAGGAGCACATAAAAAGAACAGCAGAAGAGGAAAGAATGAAATTGTGTTTAAATTTCTTTAACAAAAATAATATTTTCCCTGGGGTCAGACGCTGTCAGTGGTTTACCATTTAAAAATCCAAAAACAACTTCTGCTTGGGAATTGAAGAAAATGTGGGCTGAAAACGATAGATGGGCATTTTAGTGAGGGGACAGCTGAGGTGACCAGAGCTAAATCATGTCTCTGCTTGCATGGTTGAGATAAATGGGAGAAAGAGGGGGGCCTTTCTCCCCAGTAGTACCCATGCAGGGAAGACACAAACTGACTCCAAGTTCCGGGGAGTACAAAGGGGCAGAGGCCACCTAGCACTGCCAACACAGTTACTAAATTCAGAGTTGTTTCTGGGTGGAAGGAAGATGAGGTTACATCTCCCCCACCTCCTCCCATGTGCTCGAGTGGCTGTGCTGGGGAGTACACTATGTATACCTGTTTTACACTTACAGCAAGGAGTGTTTCTCCCAGCACTTGCCCAATTTTCTAGAGGATTTACAAAGACATCATAGATGGATTCTCAACCTGGGGATCACAAACACGTCCAAGGGGATTGTGACCAACCTCCCTTTCTTTATGGCTAGATTGGAGATGGCCCTGGAAGTATTGGTCGTCGTCCTGAAAATTTCTCCGGTTGTAACATGGGATCGTGGCATAGGAAAGTTTGAGAGCCTCTGACATAACATCTGAAGGCTCTGACCGAAGGGAGTGCACTCCCTCTCCCTCCCTAGCGTGGTTAAGGCTCATAAGAGCCATAAATGATGCCACTAGGGGTATGTCTACACTGCCCAGGTTACAACACGGCCGCAACAACGCTGTGACATGGGCAGTGTAGACACTCTTTATCGCTGGGGGAGAGCTCTCCCAGCAATTAAAAACCCCCACCCCGAATGAGCCGTGGTAGCTTTATCGCCGGGATCGCAGAAAGCACCATCTATACTGGCGCTTTTCAGCGCTAAAACTTTTGTCGCTCGGGGGGAGGGTGTTTTTTCACACCCCTGAACGACTAAAGTTTTAGCACTGAAAGTGGCAGTGTTGACACAGCCTAACTGTATCTACATTAGCATTGTTCTTAAAATGTCCCATCATTGCACCACCACCGTGCAGCTTTGCCAGGGTTCTAACAGTGCAAATAGTAACACAGACAAAGTGCTGGCACTTTAACCTCCCCAGTGTTAAATCAGCAGATCACTAGTAGCCCTTGGCCAATGTTGCTAGCACCAGTGGAGATGTATGGAGGGCAGTGTAGTGACAGGAAGAGTTTGATGTAGTCGAGGCCATAGGGAAGCATCTGAAACATCAGAACCCTCTTGCAAAAGAACAGCAGCCATTAAAAAGATACAGCTGTTTTACCCAGACTACACCAGCAAAAGAATGGTAGATTGTACATCTGCTTCAGAAAAGCTAGCAAAGATTCCTGGGGCCCAATCTCACCCTTCTTTGTAGCCAATGGAAAGGCTCCCATTGACTTCAATGGAGCTGGATCAGGGCCCTGATGCAAAAACAAAACATTCTCATGAAAGGAAAACAAACAAACAAACAAACAAAAACTTACCCCAGCTTGACACTGAAGTAAAACTAGACAAGTTAAGGCCCATTTTGTACTGGTGCAATGCATGTACACTGCGGGGTTGGGATCAAGATAGTAGTGTAACTACACTGGTACAAATATCCTCTGTATACACAGACCCTGAGAATAGGTTGCTATTTATTACAGTCAAATAACTATGATCTCCATTGTGTGATGCTGCCAGGGATAATGACAGTCTCAGCAAATTTCTGGATTTGATGCATCAGGGATGGGGTTGCTGTTGATCCATGGGGAAAGGGCAAACTTGAAAGGAGGGATTATGAGCTGCACAGAACAACTTAGATTAAATCTGTTTCATGATGAAAATCAGGCTCAGATTTATGCTTATATTTTCCCCACCTAATACTCCCTGTTTAACAGTTGAGAACAATGTCAGATCTTTCACAGAGAGATTCAATGTTACATAAAAAGGAAACTGGGAAAGTACTCTCTAAGTCTTCCTTGATTAGACCAAAACAGAATTTTACTGATATTTGTGATCGTCTGCCAGAAAACTCAGAAGCCTCATTTGATTTTTGTTATATTGGGTTGGGAAGAGAATTTTCTTAGGAGACATGAGGATTTGGATATGGATGGATCTGTTTGAACTAAGCAACAACATGAAAATACGTAATGCTCCTGGAAACTTCTTTGCATCTGTAAATTAAATATTTCTAGGGACTATTCCCCCACCACCACAGGGTTATCTATATTTGGAATTCCTTTCCTCAATTGATATTAGCAGAATCACTTGCCTATCAATACCAATGATTTTGGGGAAAACGGATTATAAAATACTTGAGTATGATTATTCTTCATCAAGCATTAGTGTCTTCAATCCTACTCCAAGCACCATATCTAGAATCAGAAAAGAATTCCCTGTAGCACAGATTGGAACTTCAGAGACATAGAGGTGCCTCCTTAGAGAACACTGTGCAGGGGGCATCTTTTAGGAACAAGTGACATACCCCATGTCCTGGATTACCTGCAATAGGTGCCAGCTCCGGGGCTGGAGCACCCACAGGAAAAAAATAGTAGCTCCTCTCCCCCTCACCCTAGCACTTTCCACTTGCCAGCGGGCACCGCCAATCAGCTCCTCCCGCCCTACAGTGATTAGCTGTTCAGTACCATACAGGAGGTGCTGGGGGGAGGGAGAGGGGGAGGAGTGCGGGCAGGAACAAGTGGAGGGAGGGCAGGGCACTCGGGGGAGGGGGCGGAACAGGGCAGAAAGAGGCGGGGTGGGGGCAGGAAGAGGTGGGGAAGGGGGTCTTGGGGAAAGGGTGGAGTGGGGGCAGGGCCTGGGGAGAAGCAGGGGTTGAGCACCCCCCAGGGAAACCAGAAAGTCAGCGCCTCTGTCATACCTGCAATTTCACTGATGCAGCCGTCTCTTCTTCCCAGCTTTTGCTGGTGTTTGGCCTACCTGCCTAGGCTCTTGTACCATACTCATCATCATATTTTCTTAGTGCCTATAGGATCTTTCATAAACTGTTTACTAGGAGATAGTGTTAATCCCTTCATTTTACAGGATTCCTTTTTATCTCCCCTGCTGCCTCTTTAGGCCCCATCCACCCATTCCTTGACACTATTAATAAGTGTCTTTTCCTCCAGCTATGAGGGAAGGCTGTGCAGTCTGTTTTTTAGCTATTCTTTAACCCTTACCAATTAAGTCTTCATAACTTTTATTTTATTTTTTCTCTTTGAATCCAAAGTTAGTTCATTAAAGGGACCTTGTCAGATCATATCTGGCCCTAAAAATAAGCTCCTGCAAAAGCTAACATAATAGAAATCTCTCCATGATTATTATTTTAACTTCAATATTTTTTAAGGAAACATTTCCCTGCAACCCAAATAATGTATCTCTGGGTGAGCACTTGAAGATCTGACAATGAAGTTAACTCTAAACTGACTGTGCTTGTGGTTCCCTTGTTCATATTGCAGCTCACTTTTTAAGACAGAAATCAGTGTTCTCCCCTCTCTTCCTCCCTATTTTGGGCCAGTTCCACCCACATTGTGGACACATGGGGTATAGTTTGCTGGAGATTCATTTTGGAGAATAGCAGGTGTTGATATCACCACTGCCCTTCTCCAGAGAAAGAGATTCTTTAAAACCCCGTTGAGTCTACTCCAGAGCCCAACCTGAAAGGATGTCCAAGAGAGGCATTGTCTCAGCGCATCTCCTGCTTGCCTGGCCCTACTACATTCTGATCTGGATCCACCCTAACTAACCAGCTCAAGGCCCCAGTGGTAAAGGGCTGAAGATAGCTTGCACCACTGCATCTCAGCACCTGGAACTCTTTCCATCACTGAGGCCCAGATTTTCAAAATGACTAGTGATTTTGAATGCCTCCATTTTTGAATGGCCAAACAGCCACCTTAATAAGGCTCAATTTTTCCGAGGGTAGGTGCTAAGAACTTCTTTTAAAAAATCATTCTCCCTTAGGGTGTCTCAAGTTTGACCCCCTAAAAAACTGAGGCACCTACGATAACTAATCGCTTTTGAAATCTTGGCCTATGTTCCACCAGTGAGTAAATCTGTACCATCCTTTTCAGAGGCAACTATTGTGTTTAATTACATGAAAAGATAGTATTACGACATGTAAATAAACCCAATGTAATGGGATGGGCACTGTTTGGCTCTATTCCCCTCTGTGATTATAACAGTTATTATATATATATATATATTATAACAGCACTTAGAAGCCCTACTCTCGGACCAGGATCCCCTTGGGCAAGGTGCTATACAAACACAGAATAAAAAGATGGGCCAAAGAGCTTACAAGCTAATTAATCTAGTTTGTATCTGTGCTATTTCCTCTCCCTTTTTGCATGAATTGATATGTACTAGGCTTGAATTGGGACAAAGTTGAAATATCAAAATTTTTCACAGAATGAAACATTTCAGTTCAGAAATGGCAAAGTGGATTGTTTTGCATTTTCTGTCGAAATGAAACATTTTAATATTCCCAATCAAAATGTTTCATTTTGGTTTCTTGAACTGACCCAAAACATTTCATGTTAGTTCAACGTTAAGCTGAATTTCCCTATCCTGGCACATTGCATCATAGGAGCTATAATTCAGGTCTGATACCTCTATTTCCCACTATGGGAGAGCAATTTCCATGACGCACAGTGCTGTTCAGTCACAGAAGAGACTGTGTTGCACTGTAAGTGATCTAATCCAGTCAGAGATCCCAGCCCATAGAAAGGAATGGGGACATCAGGCACTCCAAACTACAACTCCCATGAGGCAATGCACCACAATAGGGAAATACAATTTAATGCCAAACTGATTGGAAACTAAACATTTTTGGTCAGTCCAACAAACTGAAATATATCAATTGAACCAATCCAAAACAAAAAAAAATGTTATGGCTTTCCCACTGGAAAACCCAAAAACTTTGCAAAAATCAAGATTTTCCCCACAGACAATTTCAGTGTTAAGAAAACTGCATTTTCCATCAAAAAATCATTCCAACAGAAAATTCCGGACCAGCTCTAATCATGACATTTTAAGCTTCTAGTGGTTTATATTTCCCAGGGAATTACTTTGTTATCAATATCACTTTCATCTTATATATGAGGGAGATACCTGAAGGTAGGGCACCAGAGCCCTGTACATCATAATTTTCACCTTCAAGTTGCAGTTACTCTCCACTGTTCAAATGGTGGGATTTCTGGTTCCTAACTCATTCACATAGTGTACTGTTGGCTATTTCAGTCTACTTCATGTTTTTGCCATGCAATAAAAACAGTTAGTCGTTTTCTCATATGGATTGAAAAGAAAAAGCAACACCACCATATACAAAACTACAATGGGGGGAGGGGAAGAGTAGTTACCCCTCTTCCTACATGCACTCTAGTGCATGCAGTTGTTTTCAAGCTCTTATTTTGTTTTGAAAAACTATTTTCCCCACCCACCCACCCACCCCCCTTGGCTTATAAAAAGACACTCCACATTGGAGTGAAAAACTATTTCACTAGGAGGGTGGTGAAGCACTGGAATGGGTTACCTAGGGAAGTGGTGGAATCTCCATCCTTAGAGGTTTTTAAGGCCCAGCTTCACAAAGCCCTGGCTGGGATGATTTAGATGGCATTGGTCCTGCTTTGAGTGGGGGGTTGGATTAGATGACCTCCTGAGGTCTCCTCCAACCCTAATCTTCTATGATTTGCTAACTAAAAGGTCAGAGTGCCATAATACATTCATCATACAGGAAGGCAGTGCAGTTTGATGGTTAGTATAGGGGACTGGTCAACCAGGTTCTATCTCCAGCTCTGCTGTTGACTAAGTGTGACATTGGAGAAGTCACCTTAGCCATATTTAAAACGAGTAACAGAATATCTACCTACTTCAAATAGGGTTTGAGAGTCTTAATTAACATTTGCACAGTGCTTTGAGATCCTTGGAGAAAGGGACCAGAGAATCATAAAGTGTAAATGAATCCAACAAATGTATCTTTGATTCTCTTCTCTAGCCCATTATTTATTTAAATAACACACCTTTCCTCTGCCTTTGGTATTGAGTGTTCTTACTGCACACTGTAGGGGTTCCATTACATTTTAATTGCTTTTTTTCCCCAAGTATGTATTATCAATATTTTCATTTTGAGGTGATGTTTTTAAATAGGAGGTTTAAATAAAGCCATAAGAGCAGCTTTCAAAATAAATACTGCTCTTGGGTTTCCTCTTTTTCTTTTCACACAGTGCAAATCCATTATGATCCCACTCTGCCCCACTTATCCAAGGCAAGAAATGGAGTGCGGGTGGGGAACAAGAGGGAAAGGTGACTCCAAGCAACTGTAATGCCTCCCATATTCTCAACTGTCCATGGGCCTGTTCTCCAGAGTGGGTAGTGACAATGCTACCATGGGAGGGCCTGATTCTCATCTCATACCAGAGTAAATCAGGTTTCACTGTACTGAACTCAATACAGTCATACTGGCAGAAAATCAGCGTGAAAGAAGAATTTGGCCCAGAAGGCCAATACTACACTGATTTACCCCAAAGCCAATCCCAAGGAGTCTAATGGGATTTCATGGTAGGAGCAAGAAAAGGATTTGGCCCTTTCTACAATAATAGTGACTTCAAAAAACAGTCGCTTAAGCAAAATCTTCATTGATCACAAAATTGGCTGTGACAGCATGAAAAAAAAATGGACTTGCACCCTTGTTTGATTCTTTATGATGTATAAAGAAGGCCCCAAAGATTTTTCCCCCCTGCTTGTTTTTTATCCCTGCATCATCAGAAATACTAAGTCTTGCTAGAGAGTTTGGGTGGGAGCTTTCTCAGCTGTTCATTAAAGGGGCAGTTATGCTGAGTATTTCACAAAATGAGCTTTCCTTCCCACTGCTTTTCAAGTGTTTTTTTTTCATAGATTTGTCGGTTCCAAGACCAGAAGGGACCATTTTGATCATCTCGTCTGACCTCCTGTATAGCACAGGCTATAGAACTTTCCCCAAATAATTCCTAGTGCATATCTTTTAGGTGGAAAAAAATCCTATCTTGATTTTAAAATTGTCAATGATGGAGAATCCACCACGACCTTGGTAAATTGTTCTAATAATAAATTACTCTCACCATTAAAAATTTACACCTTATTTCCAGTCGATTTGTCTAGTTTCATCTTTCAGCCATTGGATGATGTTATACCCTTCTCTGCTAGACAGAAAAGCCCACTATTAAATATTTGCTCCTTAAGTAGATACTTCTAGACTATTCTCCAATTTAGCAACATCATTCTTGAATTGTGGGCACCAGAACTGGACACAATATTTCAGCAGCGATAGCACCAGTGCCAAATAGAGAGGTAAAATAACTCTCTGCTCCTACTCAAGATTCCCCTGTTATGCCTCCCAGGACTGCATTAGTTCTTTTGGCCACAGAATCACACTTAGAGCTCATGTTCAGCTAATTATCCACCATCACCCCACTCTTTTTCAGAGTCACTGCTTCCCAGGATAACCCTCCAACACCCCTCAACCTGTAAGGGTGGCCTACATTCTTTGTTCCTGAATGTATACATTTACATTTAGCCGATTAAAATGCATGTTGTTTGCTTGCACCCAGTTTACCAAGCAATCCAGATCACTCTGAATCAGTTGACCTGTCCTCTTCATTACTTATCACTCCCAATTGTTCTGTCATCTGCAAACTTGATCAGTAATGATTTTATGTCATTCATAAAAATGTTGAACAGCATAAAAGGCCAAGAACCAGTCCCTGTGAGACCCCACAGGAAACACCCCTGCTCGATGACCTGTCAGTTTTTAATCAATTTAATGGGTGCTGCATTAATTTCATATTGTTTGTGACAAAGTTCCTCCTCTATCTTGGTGGGTCCTGCGCTTATTGGCGGATTTTCTTGCCTCAGAGATTCACCATGTGGGTTGGGGAACACCCCAAAGATCTTCCCCTCTGGAAGAACCCACAGTCCAGGTCAATTGGGAGGTTTGGGGGGAACCCAGGCCCGCCCTCTAATCCGGGTTCCAGCCCAGGGCCCTGTGCACTGCAGCTGTCTATAGTGCCTCCTGTAACAGCTGCATGACAGCTACAACTCCCTGGGCTACTTCCCCTTGGCCTCCTCCAAACACCTTCCTTAGTCTCACCAGAGGATCTTCCTCCTGGTGTCTGATAACACTTGTGCTCCTCAGTCCTCCAGCAGCATACCCTCTCCCTCTCAGCTCCTTGCGCCTCTTGCTCCCAGCTCCTCACACTCGCACCACAAACTGAAGTGAGCTCCTTTTAAAACCTAGGTGCCCTGATTAGCCTGCCTTAATTGATTCTAGCAGCTTCTTCTTAATTGGCTCCAGGTGTCCTAATTACCTGCCTGCCTTAACTGGTTCTAGCAGGTTCCTGATTACTCTAGTGCAGCCCCTGCTCTGGTCACTCAGGGAACAGAAAACTACTCATCCAGTGACCAGTATATTTGCCCTCTACCAGACTCCTGTACCCCACTAGTCTGGGTCTGTCACATATCCCTCCCCCCTGCTCAACGCCAAAGGGTTGGGCAGCTTGGGACGACAGTGCACACGTGACAAGCCATCGGCGTTGCCATGACGGCTCCCTGCTCTGTGTTGCACACAGAACTGGAAAGGTTGGAGGGATAAGAACCATCTGGTCACCCTTGTGTTCTTCTCCTTGTTCCGCTGCATCCGTTGAAGAGGGGCATGGTCGGTCACGAGGACAAATCTGCGCCCGAGTAGGTAGTAGCGCAATGTTTCCATGGCCCATTTTACAGCGAGGCATTCTCTCTCCACCACTGCATATTTTTGTTCCCTTGGAAGGAGTTTCCGACTGAGGTATAGAATTGGGTGTTCCTCCTCCCCGACCATCTGTGATAGAACGGCCCCCAACCCTACTTCCGATGCATCTGTCTGCAGGATAAACTCCTTGGTGAAATCAGGGGCTATCAGTACGGGGTTACTGCAGAGGGCAGTCCGTAGGTCTGTGAATGCTTCCTCTGCTGCGTCAGACCATCTCACCAGATCAGGTCCACGGGCTTTCACTAGGCCTGTCAGGAGGCTTGCCCTTGTGGCAAAGTGGGGGATAAATCGTCGATAATACCCCACCACACCTAGGAACGCCCGGACTTGTTTCTGGTGACTTGATCGGGGCCAATTTTGGATGGCCTCTAACTTGTTCACTTGGGGTTTTACCAGACCTTTTCCCACAATGTAGCCAAGATATTTGGCCTCTGTAAACCCTACAGCGCACTTGGCAGGATTTGCTGTAAGGCCAGCTCGCCTGAAGGTATTGAGGACTGCCTCCACATTCTCCAGGTGGGTTTCCCAGTCTGGGGTATGAATGACCACATAGTCCAAGAAGGCAGCAGCATAACTGTTATGCGGGCATAATAGCTTGTCCATGAGGCACTGGAAGGTAGCTGGGGCCACATGTAGTCCAAAAGGGAGGACAGTATATTGAAAAAGACCCTCTGGTGTAGAGAACGCAGTCTTTTCCTTTGCGTCTTCCGCAAGGGGAATCTGCCAGTACCCCTTTGTCAAGTCTAGGGTAGTCAAGTACCGGGCATTACCCAGACAGTCCACTAGTTCATCTATGCGGGGTATGGGGTATGCGTCGAACTGGGATACTTCGTTTAGTCGCCGGAAGTCGTTGCAAAATCTTGTGGTGCCATCAGGTTTGGGCACCAGCACGGTTGGGCTGGACCACTGACTGTGGGATTCTTCGATGATCCCCAACTCCAGCATTTTTTTTACTTCTGCTTTTATTTCCTCCCTTTTTGCCGCTGGCACCCGATAGGGCCTCATTGTTACTCTGGCCCCCATTGTTACTCTGGCCCCAGGGTTCGTGATGATGTGGTGATATGTCTCGGTTGTTCGACCTGGTTTTGTCGAGAACACATCTTGGTTCCGGAAGATCATCTCAGACACCTCATTCTTCTGGTCTGGTGTTAAATCGGGAGACACTCTCACCTGTTTGGAAGGCTTGTTTTCCTGGGTTAGGTCTTTTTGGACCGTTGTGCATGCCTCTTGTGCATGCCAGGGTTTCAGAAGGTTAACGTGATAAATTTGTTCTTGTTTTCTGCGTCCCGGCTGCCGCACCTTGTAGGTTACTTCCCCCACGGGTTCAATCACCTCATAGGGCCCCTGCCATTGGGCCAGAAGCTTCCTTTCTGCCGTGGGTACCAACACCATAACCCGATCCCCTGGCTGGAACTGTCGCACTTTTGCCTGGCGATTATAATGGGTTCGCTGGGCCTCCTGTGCCTTCTCCAAATGTTCCCATACAATAGGGGTAACCCGGGCTATCCGGTCTCGCATCTGCATTACATGCTCTATTATATTTCTCCCCTCATTGGGTTCCTCTTCCCAGATCTCTTTGGCGATATCTAGTATGCCACAGGGGTGACGCCCGTATAATAACTCGAAGGGGGAAAACCCAGTTGAGGCCTGAGGTACTTCCCGGATAGCGAACATAAGGTAGGGTAGTAGGGTGTCCCAATCCTTCCCATCCCGACTTACCACCTTCCTTATCATAGCCTTGAGGGTTCGGTTAAACCTTTCTACCAACCCATCAGTCTGTGGATGGTAGACCGAAGTTCTCAGGGTATGTATATGGAGCAGCGTACAGAGGTCCTTCATTAGCTTCGACATAAATGGGGTTCCTTGGTCGGTTAATATCTCCTTTGGTAGCCCCATTCGGGCAAAGATCCCCACCAGCTCTTTGGCTATAGTTTTAGAGGTGTGTTCCGCAGGGGGACGGCTTCTGGGTAGCGAGTAGCATAGTCCAAAACAACAAGTATATATTGGGGGCCCCGAGCCGTCTTCTCCAGGGGTCCCACTAGGTCCATGGCTATTCGCTCGAAGGGGACCTCTATGATGGGAAGGGGTACTAAAGGTGCCCTCAAGTGGGGACGGGGACTGTGCAGCTGACACTCCGGGCAGGAGGCACAGTACCTCCGCACTTCTTCATGTACTCCGGGCCAGAAGAACTGTCGTAGGACTCGTGCCAGGGTCTTCTCTACCCCCAAATGCCCCCCAAAAAGAGGACTATGAGCAAGACTTAATACAGCGTTCTGATGGTTTTGAGCTACTAGGATCTGCTGTACCTTCTGCCCCTGTACTGGTGCAACCCGGTATAAGAGATCCTTCTTCATTATGAAGTAGGGTCCTGGTCCCTGGGTTTTCCCTTCCACAGGGACCCCATCTATTTCAGTCACCTCCTTCCTAACGTTGTCATACCTTGGGTCTTCTGCCTGGTCCCGTCCAAAATTTCCTCTCCCGGGGCTAATCTGCCCAAGATCTAGGGGCCCAGTCTCTGTTGCCTCTACTAGTTCAGAAGCATTAGGGTGGGGGTCAGACTCAGGTGCTTCTCCCTCCTGCGTGGCCTCCTTTTCAGCTGCACGGGTCCGCCTACCTACAAGAGCGACCCTCTGGCTTTGGGTCAGTATTCGGGTTCCCAAGGCCTTAGCTGCCCTTCTTTCCCTTTTTGTCTTTCTACCCTGTCTGGGACTGGAGAACAAATCTGGGGATATTTCAGAGAAGATTGGGGGTTGACAGTCTGCTGTGGATGCCTCACCAATTTTAGGGTCCCCATCTTTCTCCAATCCCCCTACTGGGAGTAAATTTCCAAACTCTGGGAAGTCCCTCCCTATGAGCACCGGGTATGGGAGTTTAGGGACTACACCAGCTGCTACCTCAGTAGTGTTCCCTTGGATCTCGATTTTTACTGGGATGGTGGGGTAGTAACTAACTGTCCCATGGACACATGTTATCCCCATACGTTTAGCCTGCAGCTGCTGACTACGCTTCACGAGCTTCCCTGAGATAAGCGTGATAGCACTCCCCGAATCAACCAGTGCCGTGGTCCCTACCCCATTTAGTTTCACTGGTCTGGTATACATATGTGGGGTTAGTGAGACCCCCACAAGGTGGATTAGGGAGCCTGGATCCCCAGTTCCCCAGGTTACACTGCATAGGCTCCTCAGCATTGGGACACTGTGCAGCTATGTGTTCCCACTCCCCGCAGGCATAACATCTGTATGGAGCCCTAAGCGTTCCCCGGTCTCTTGGTTTGGGCAGACTAACATCACGATCCTCTTCTCCCTCAGTGCTCCGACTCTTTGTGGCCTCTGATGGGCCTTCAGCCTCTCTCTTTTTCCACCTGGGCCCTCCTGGTGGCCCAGTCACCCGAACTTTAGGGCTTGGTGCTGCTAGTTTAACCCGGGGTGCCTCTTCCTTAACTGGTCGGGTCAGCTCCCTCGCTGTCCTTCGCCTCTCTACCAGGGCGACAACCTCGTCATAGGTGGAGGGTTCGTTCTGGCTTACCCAGGCACGAAGGTCTGGTGGTAGTCCCCTCATGTATCGGTCGATGACCAGAACCGCTAGTATCTCTTCCGGACTCCGGGACTCTGTTTGCAACCACTTTCGTGCGAGATGGATGAGGTCATACAATTGGGACCACGGGGTTTTGTCTTCCTGGTACCTCCAACCGTGATATTGCTGGGCCCGCACTGCTGTCATTACCCCAGATCTGGCCAGGATCTCTGCTTTCAGCTGGGGGTAGTCTGCCGCAGCCTCTTCAGGCAGATCATGGTACGCCTTCTGGGCCTCCCCACACAGGAATGGGGCAAGGATGCCAGACCACTGATCTCGAGGCCAGGCCTCCCGTAGGGCTGTCCTCTCAAAGGCCAGAAGGTATGCCTCTACATCATCCTCCCGTGTCATTTTCTGCAGCCAATGGCTGGCCCGTATGAGCCGCGTCGCATCATGGCCGCGATTCAGCTCTGTAAGGGACTTTACCTGGTTTACCAGTTCCCGCAACATAGCTCAGTCTTGAGCAGCCTGGTCCATCAGCAGGTGATTAGTCTCTTGCTGCAGCCGTTCTGCCTCCTGTTGGGCGGCTGCCTGGGCCACCGTAGCTTGTATCAGTGCCCGCACTACGTCATCCATTGTGGTGAAAAAAAAAATAAACCCTCTCCCATTTTTTTTGGTTTTGTTTTTTTTAAATCACCCTCCTTCTTTCGCCGCGCTGTGCACCCCAAGATCCCACACCTGACACCAGTGTGACAAAGTTCCTCCTCTACCTTGGTGGGTCCTGCGCTTATTGGCAGATTTTCTTGCCTCAGAGATTCACCATGTGGATTGGGGAACAGCCCAGAGACCTTCCCCTCTGCAAGAACCCACAGTCCAGGTCAATTGGGAGGTTTGGGGGGAACCCGGGCCCGCCCTCTACTCCGGGTTCCAGCCCAGGGCCCTGTGCACTGCAGCTGTCTATAGTGCCTCCTGTAACAGCTGCATGACAGCTACAACTCCCTGGGCTATTTCCCCATGGCCTTCTCCAAACACCTTCCTTAGTCTCACCACAGGACCTTCCTCCTGGTGTCTGATAACGCTTGTGCTCCTCGGTCCTCCAGCAGCACCCCCTCTTACTCTCAGCTCCTTGTGCCTCTTGCTCCCAGATCCTCACACTCACACCACAAACTGAAGTGAGCTCCTTTTAAAACCCAGGTGCCCTGATTAGCCTGCCTTAATTGATTCTAGCAGCTTCTTCTTAATTGGCTCCAGGTGTCCTAATTAGCCTGCCTGCCTTAACTGGTTCTAGCAGGTTCCTGATTACTCTAGTGCAACCCCTTCTCTGGTCACTCAGGGAACAGAAAACTACTCATCCAGTGACCAGTATATTTGCCCTCTACCAGTCTCCTGTACCCCACTGGTCTGGGTCTGTCACATGTTCTACTTTTTTAATCAAAATGTTGTGCGGTACCAAGTCAAAGGCCTTAGAGAAACCTAAGTGTATTAAGTCAACACAATTACCCTTATCAACCAAATCTGTAATCTCATCAAAAAAAGATATCAAATTAATTTGACAGGATCTCTTTTCCATCAACCCATGTTTATTTGAATTCATTACATTACTCTGCTTTAATTCTTTATTAATCAAAACCATATAAGATGCTCCATTATCTTGCCCTGGATCAATGTCAGGCTGACAGGCCTATAATTACCTGTTTGAATAAATAAAGACATTAAGAAAACAATAAATAGTTTAAATAGTCCAACTAAAACTATCCAGGTCCATGTGTCATCATAGTCCTACTAGTTTTCTAGTCACCTACAGGGTCTACCAGGAAAGATAGGTTAGGTAAATCCTGCATTTCTAATTGAAAAAAAAATCAAGCAGAAAAATAATCTTTCAAGCCTTACTGATATGTCAGAAATTAACACAAAAGCCCAACCTAATTTTTTTATTCTGCAAATCACCTTTAATTTAAAAGCCTGAGACAAAGCTGAGATTGGTTATTGGTAAGAGACAAAAATTGATCAAAAAAATCTTAAGTGCTGGTGTTAGAAGGACCCTCCTGCGCCACCCAAACCACACTGCAGAGAATTATTTTTATTATACTCATGTAACCTTTGCTGCAATGCCTCTAATGATTAAGCTGTATATTATATATACATCACAGACAGACATGTTTGAACTGCAAAGAAAGCTTGGGGAGATGGAGAAATATTTTCCCTTGTTAAAAAGTAGTGACTGTTTTAAGGCTCCCTGTGTTATCCCAGCATGAACTGTGATGCTAGCACTGACAACTGGTATCATCATCCTTATTGTGTCTGTGCAAAAAGAGTCTCTCTGGGGCATCTCCCTAGCTGGGTTAAGGCCCGTTGCCACTCCCAGTTACCACCAGGGGCTCAGCCCAGTTCAGACCAAAGCCTTTTAGCCCTTGCAGTGGGCCCCACCCTTGCAGGCCTGCTTACTTTGTTTAGAGGTGGGTGGACCGCAAAAGTTCAGACTCAGACAGAGCATAAGCCCCACCCAGAGTTTAAAAAAAAAAAGGCAAGAAGGTCAGTGACAGTGCACCACCTTACTTCAATGGTGCCTGGGTAGCAGATTTACTGGAGTCCTTATGGCCAGGTAGCCAAGTCAGTCTCTCCCTAGCCGGCTTGCCCTTGGGGCTTGCTGGACTCCTGGCAGAGCTTGGGGGTCTCTGGCATGGGGATTCCTCCTACTGCTTCAGGAGCCACTCCAGCTGTTCTCTTCTTAGGGCTTCCACTTTGCTGACTGCAGCTTCTTCATTTTAAAGCCCTCTTCCCTACCATGCATGACTGGCAGGGCCAGATGGGCACAGCTACCGTAGGACTCAGAACCCCCCTAGCTCCTCGCCTGTCAGAGCAGGGTTATGTTCCTTACTTCTGACAGATTCCACCTTCTGCCCCTGAGCCTTCCAAAGGGGCAGGGACACACCAAGCAGCTCCCGTTCCAAAGTGCTCCAAGCAACTCGCACTCTTCCTGAGGGATCCCCCATCTGATACTGCTCCTAAGCCACTACTCTGTCACCAGCCTCAAACATTCAAAAATGAGGAGATTGGCTTAAACATCATGAGATCTAAAATAATAATAAATCACATTTTTCACCTGCTCGGGCGTGGCATTCAGGAGAAAGCACCCTCACCTTGTGTGTGATCCTTCCAGGGTCAAAATTCAGCCTTCAATACACACACAAATTTGATCTCATTGTTCACTGCGCAGAGGGGATTCCACTTACTCTTTCATATCCCTTGGAGTGTGGGGAGCTACCTTCTATCCTTTTCCTCCCCCTTCCATAGCCAGACAGGATCCGTAGCTGCCCTACTCACATTATCACTCCATGCTTCCCTGCAGTGTCCTATCAGCCACCCACTCTCTACACTTACTTGTGCCCCCTCTTTTCTACCTTAGTTCTCCATCAGAACCTCCAACACATCACTTTCTCCCTCTGTGCCACACCACATTCCCACTTATCCCACCCAGCCTACCTCCAGCCCCC
>NW_020664471.1:6400988-6406293 GCF_002925995.2 Terrapene triunguis
TTCCCCTGTACTCCCCCCGACCCAGTCCGCTTCCTGCCCCCCCATTCTCCTGTACTCCCCCCGACCCAGTCCACTTCCTGCCCCGCATTCCCCTGTACTCCCCCCACCCAGTCCGCCTCCTGCCCCCATTCCCCTGTACTTCCCCCACCCAGTCCGCCTCCTTCTCCCCCATTCCCCTGTACTACTCCCAACTCAGTCCATCTCCTGCTCCCCCAATTCTGCTGTACTCCCCCCCAACCAGTCTCCCTCCTGCCCCCCCATTCTCCTGTACTCCCCCCACCCAGTCTGCCTCCTGCCCCCCATTCCCCTGTACTCCCCCCACCCAGTCTGCCACCTGCCCCCCATTCCCCTGTACTTCCCCCACCCAGTCCACCTCCTGCTTCCCCAATTCCCCTGTACTCCCACACTCATTCCGCTTCATGCCCCCCTTTTCCCATGTACTCCCCCCACCCATTTCACCTCCTGCTCCCCCACATTCCTGTCTCTTCATAGTGTCTTGTCCAGTTTCCCAACAAATTCCCCTTCCCAGCTGCCTCTATGATTCCACTCCTGGAGCCTTGGCATACTACTGTCCCTTGCCTATCCCTCACACGGTGATGAAAGGGCCACCATCGTCCCTTAGGACAGGCTAGCTTCAGCTTCACTGGAAACAATGGGAGATGATGGTCATCTTGCCAGGGGCAGACTGTGGTTTCAGTCCCTCCCTTCAGGAATGGGAGATGGCAGCCATTTTGGATAAGGCAAAACTCCACTTCTAAGTCAGAAATCAGAAAATTCATGAAACCCCCTTTAAAATCTCAAATATTATGAGTCACAAAACAAAAATCATGATTGCTGGCAACACAATTGACATTACTTGTGGGAAAACCACCTGCCTGTAGTTGGCATTTGTCTACTACACCTATAACTGGCACTACCCCTGGAGAGGGAAAGCAGTGAAACCTCCAGCCTGATATGGTCCTGGAGTCCCTACCACCAAGCTTGATATTATTCCTTGGCCCTCAGGACAAGTAGAAATATGATACATCCCCGTAAAACCCATATAACAGGGTGCTGAACCAACGCAAACCACAGCGGGCTTTTCCAGTGACTGACTGTGGTTTGCAGATACACTTGTTTTCATGGTATTATTTACAAAGTGGTATATGATGATTAAATGTTCCTGTTTTACAGCCAGTTAGTTGCTGCAGGCAAACTCACAAAAAGCTGGCCCCAGGCTCCCTTCTACTTTCTGTAGCCTCTTCAGAGAAGAGCTGAATACCACAGGTCAAGCCAGTGGAGGTGCAACAGCACAGGGGTCAGGGAAAGAGCCAGCTACATAACATGTTCCACACCTTCTCCTTAGCCCCACAGAATCCCCACCACAGAGACTCTGCAGGAGCCAGTGACGGGGGAAGGAGGCCCACCACATTTCACCAACTCCCCCCACAAAACCGGAGGGCAAACACAGGAGCAAGATGTCAACAGTAAATTGTGCAGATTCCCTCTCCATGCCATGAAAACCCTCCAGGCGGGTATCTGGAGACACTGTCAGTAAGTGGGGCCCCTGGTGTCACTGCTCCAGAAGGAACTGTGCAGTCAAGGAGCAACAGGGAGACATAGACACTGGGTGTCAATGTAGAAACATGGGCCTTTCCACAATGGCCCTTACCACAGGATGGTCTCTGGGATGTGCAGACTTTGCCCAACAAACCTACAGTCTCTTCAGAAGAGATTGAGATCAACCTCCCACACTGTCAAAAACATGACAAGGAAACTCTATTGGACAGACCTTCAGCTGGTATAAACAGATTTAGTTCCACTGACTTCAAATTTACACAAGCTGGGAATCTGTTCCTTTGAGTTGAAATTAGTGAAGTTTCCATTACTTTATACGAGCGTAACTTGTGAGGAGAAACATGAGGCACCATGTTAAAAGGCAAACAGCTCATTTCATTCGGACAAAGAAGAGTTGAGTCTTACTATAGAAAAGTCTTTGGAATATCTCCTGGGCCTGTAGAATTGCTTTTGTATAAAAAAAGATGCTTGGACAAGTCATGGGATATGTCCTCCTTCTAAAAGGACTCATTTATAGAACTAGTCTTGTAAAAATTAATGTGAAGGTCCAACGAGAGCCATCAATGAACATCTTGCCATCTCTACAAGCAATGAAAGAACTGGACTAGGTTCAGAGCTGGATACACTATCTTCCACCAGCATAACCCATGGTTTCAGGCACTGTTTCAGTGGCACAATGTGCTACTGCTTATCATCTTTCAAGGGGTCCACATGGGCCAGAACAGCTGTAAAAGTGGGGGATGGTGGCTGAGAAAGGGGCTAGCCAGGACAGCTGGGGAAGTGTGCTGACTGAGCATATGCAGTGGGAAGTCTTCACACAGAAGCTTATATGGCGCTCGGCCTCTGACTGCCATTGAATGCAGCTCACCACTCAGCAGAAACCCTCAGGTTGGGCAGAGAGAGCAATGTGCTAGTGGGGGGGGCTGTGGAAATAGAGACCTTCTACCACATTTACTGCCAAATTCTGGCTTCACTTCAATCCTTTCCAGCCCCTGCAATCCTACTAAAGTCAGTCATGGGATTGCACAGCATGTAAATGAAGGCAGGCTTTGGCCCGCCTGTCTTGTTCAATAAAACAGCAAGGAAATATTTTAAAACTTACCTTTCAATGGTCAGATTTCTTCTTAACTTACTTACAGGAGAAATGATTTCACTGATTCTACTCATGTGAGCCACAGAGAGCAGCATCTGGTCCCAAACATTTTCAGGTGAAACCCTGGCCCCTTTGAAGTCAGTGGGAGTTTAGCCATTGATTTCAGTGTAACCATAAATTCACCCTTCATGTATAGCCTCTTCTGTTATCTATGAAGAGAGGAAAAACCTGAACTTCCCCATATTTAGAAAATTTATAAGTTAAGAACTTGCTTTGAGTTTGTTTCATGTATGAAATGTTGTTCCCCCCCCCAGGGCTTTATTGCCTTGAGCTGAGACAATAGAGAGTTGCAGGCAAGGGGAGGGGGGGGGGCGCTACTCTGTAATTCACAAGGATTTAGAGTCTTCTTTCTACCGACACCCCATGGATTTTGCTGTATTTTCCAAAATCTTAAGCTTCCATTTAAAACAATGACGCTTCTAACACATCTGGGTTTGCGGAAGCAGAATGTAAATAGATGGACTGTTGTCTTATTGTAGAATCTGTAGTAAGCCAGACTGAAACAATAGCACTAAGAAATGTAAACTACTCCCATTTATCTCAATGGGATGGGGTGTTAACTTTGAAGCCTAATTGTGACCATTTTAATGCCAACATTGTTAACTATTTCACTGATGTCAACACACCAGAAAATCCAGGGTAATGAACTTATCTAGTGTGGGTGTTTGTACTAGTCACTTCCTGATGTTCTACTCATTTGAAAAGGACACTGCATTACAATAAGGTTAGTTTGAATATTTTCTCACTTAATCAGGTAGCTGAGATGTTTGCTGCTGTCTTTCAAAATTATTTTAAAGGAAAATCCGGGTAAACGGTTAGCTTAATTGTTTGTATTCTCTATTGTGTGACTTGTAGGATTTTATGATTTTGCTATTAACTTTGATCAAGATGCATGGAAGGCAATCCAGTTTAAACAACTGAAAAACAAGTTTGAACAAAACCTGAGCCTTAAAGTAGCTAGTACTCAAATATAAACAGGGCGAATTAAAATAGAAACCAAAACTAATGATAGAAATTCTATGTACGTGAAGCAAGTGGGAGGGGGAAAGGGTTTAAAATGGCCTATGTTTTCAAAAGTGACTTGTGATCTTGCATGCCTTAAGTTTTTGGGTGCCTAACCTGAAACACCTAAAAGGGACCTGATTGTCAACAGGTGGGTACACAGCTCTTTCTGAAAATCAGGCTTCTTTAAGAGGTCTTAAATTAAGCACCCTAAAATTAAAGTATCCCAAATCATGAGACACTTCTGAAAATTTAAGCCAAGCTGTGTATTTGGTTTGCAAATTTTGCAAGAGGATTGATGGTCCAGGATAGGCAGCACTACCCATGAATGCTTGGAATCCTGAACTCAAATGCTAAGGTACATCACCATTGAAAATCAATACTGCAATATTATTCTAGCCCACATTTGTCAATACCAAAAAGCCACCACCAAAGAGTTTAGCATGATTGATTCTGATCACTCAGGAGGGGCCCCCAACTTTAGTAGTACTGGTGTTGTAGGTCATGATTGAGGGGCACTGACAGACCTATAAGGATGTTTGCATAGTGCCTGTCCACACTACAGCTGTTAACGGAGTTTGTACCTACTTAGGGTATGTTTACACTGCAATCAGGAGGTGTGAGTGCAGCATGTGTAGACGTACTGGAGCTAGCTTTGATCAAAGCTAGCTCAAGTAACAATAGCAGTGTAGCCAGGGCAGCAGGCCTCCTGCATACAACCCTGCCCAGGACCCTGGGTCCATACTGGAACAGCTAGCCCATGCCACTCCCTTACTGCCATGTCTACACTGCTATAATTACTCAAGCTAGCTCTGATCTATCTAGATCAAAGCTAGCTCGGGTATGTCTAAACTTGCTGCAATCACACCTCCCATTGCACACATACCCTGAGTGCCATGGTTGGCTCAAACCATGTTTTGTGTCCACAGCCTACCTGGGTAATATGCAATTACACTGCAGCAGCTAACAGTGACCCACCTCTGCCAGAGGCCTAGACTGTCATGTGACTGCTTAGCACACTGGGTTTTTTGTTGCTGTGCAGACAGGGCCCCCTAACCCTAACATGCCTATGTACTATCTTTGGTTGCTCTTCCTAGCTCTGTGAATTACCCTCGCATTGGTGCAGCTCCACTGGGCCTAGCAATGGCAGGAACATATGTACTGATCACCCACAAGCATTTTTACCACTGTTTTATGTAACCTAACTCTTAGCAAACCTAGAAGACACAGCAGTTAAAATCCCCCATATCACGGCACCATTGCTAGCACTAGTGGAACTGCCCCAGGGCAAAGACAACGCTAGGAGAATTTAAGGCTTCAGAGTAGCAGCCGTGTTAGTCTGTATCCGCAAAAAGAACAGGAGTACTTGTGGCACCTTAGAGACTAACAAATTTATTAGAGCATAAGCTTTCGTGGGCTACAACCCAGAAAATCCTCAGTGTACACACAGTCACAGAGAGCTCGGAGCAAGGAGGACAGATCCTCTTTTTACAGGTGACTCTTAAGATGACCATAAATGACATCAATTAGTGAAATATTTTCAGGCTGTTTATGTATTTACCAGCACTTTATACATAGTCAGTTTAGCCCAGT